>NW_027477045.1:0-104703 GCF_051020955.1 Megalopta genalis | reverse complement strand
GAATCTGAAGCCAAATTGTTCATTTCGCATTAATTTGAAGCTAAATCGTTTGTTTAAAATCGCTATTTCGCACGAATTTGAAACGACATCGTGTGTTTCGCATGATATTGAAGCTAAATCGTATGTTTCGCGTTGATTTAAATCTAATTCGTCTATTTCGCATGAATCTGAAGCTAAATTGTTCATTTCGCATGAATTTGAAGCAAAATCGATTATTTAAAATCGTTATTTCGCACGAATTTGAAGCGAGATCGTGTGTTTCGCATGATATTGGAGCTAAATCGTATGTTTCGCGATGATTTAAAGCTAATTCGTGTATTTCGTATGAATCTGAAGCTAAATTGTCCATTTCGCATGAATTTGAAGCAAAATCGATTATTTAAAATCGTTATTTCGCACGAATTTGGATCGCAATCGTGTATATCGCATGATATTGAAGCTAAATCGTATGTTTCGCGTGAATTTGAAGCTGGTTAGTGTATTTCGCATGAATCTGAAGCTAAATTGTACATTTCGCATAAATTTGAAGCTAAATCGTTTGTTTAATATCGCTATTTCGCACGAATTTCAATCGAAATCTTGTGTTTCGCATGTTATTGAAGCTAAATCGTATGTTTCGCGTGAATTTGAAGCGGATTCGTGTATTTCGCATGAATCTGAAGCTAAATTGATCATTTCGCATAAATTTGAAGCTAAATCGTTTGTTTAAAACCGCTATTTCGCACGAATTTGAAGCGACATCGTGTGTGTCGCATGATATTGGGGCTAAATCGTATGCTTCGCGTTGATTTAAAGCTAATTCGTGTATTTCGCATGAATCTGAAGTTAAATTGTTCATTTTGCATGAATTTGAAACTAAATCGTTTGTTTAAAACCGCTATTTCGCACGAATTTGAAGCGAAATCGTGTGTTTCGCATGGTTTAGAAGCTATCTCGTTTGTTTCGTCTGCATTTGAAGCTCTGCCACTTATATCGCAAGTATCTGAAGCAAAATCATTGGTTTCGCATGGATTTGAAGCTAAACCTTCTACATCGCATTGATTTGAAGCTGACTCGTTTGTTTCGTATGGATTTGAAGCTACACCTTCTACATCGCATTGATTTGCAGTTAAATCATGTGTTTCGCATGGATTTGAAGTTAACCCGTTTGTTTCGTCTGCAATTGAAGCTCTGCCACTTATATCCCAAGTGTTTGAAGCTAAATCATTTGTTTAGCATGGACTTGAAGCTAAACTTTCCACACAGCATTGAATTGAGGCTTAATCATGTGTTTTGCATGATTTTCAGGCTAACTCGTTTATTTTCGATGCATTTGAAGATATATCACTTATATCGCAAATATCTGATGCTAAATCATTTGTTTCGCATGGATTTGAAGGTAAACCTTCTACATCGCACTGATTTGCAGCTAAATCATGTGTTTCGCTTGTATATGAAGCTAACTCGTTTGTTTCCCCCGCATTTGATGCAATATCACTTATATCACAAGTATCTGAAACTAAATTATTTGTGCCGCATGGTTTTGAAGCCAGGCCTTCTACTTCGCATTGATTTGAAGCTAAATCATGTGTATCGTATGAATTTTGAAGCTGAACCTAATACATCGCATTGATTTGAAGCTAAATCATTTGTTTCGCATGGATTTGAAGCTAAGCCTTCTACATCGCATTGATTTGCAGTTCAATTATTTGTTTCGCAAGGATTTGGAGCTAACTCGCTTGTTTCTCCTGCATTTGAAGCTACATCACAAATCGCAAGCATGTGAACCTAAATAATTTGTTTCGCATGGGTTTCAAGCTAAGCCTCCTACTTCGCATTGATTTCAAGCTAAATCATGTGTTTCGTTTGGATTTGAAGCTAACTCGTTTGTTTCTCCTGCATTTGAAGCTATATCACTTATATCGCATGTATCTGAAGCTAAATCATTGATTTCGCATGGATTTGAAGCTAAACCTTCTACATTGCATTGATTTGCAGCTAAATAACTTGTTTCGCATTGATTTGAAGCTAAATCATTTGTTTCGCACGAATTTGAAGCTAATCCATGTGTTTCGCATGAATTTTAAGCTAAATAATGTGTTTCGCATGGATTTGAAGCTAACTCGTTCGTTTCGCCTGCAGTTGAATCTACATCACTTATATCGCAGGTATTTGAAGCTAAATCATGTGTATTGTGTGGATTTTGTAGCTAACTCGTTTGATTAGTCTGCATTTGAAGCTATATCACTTATACCCCAAGTGTTTGAATCTAAATCATATGTTTCGCGTGGATTTGAAGCTAAACCTTCTACATCGCATTGATATGAAGCAAAAGCATGTGTCTCGCATGGATTTGAAGCTAACTCGTTCGTTTCGCCTCCATTTGAAACTATGCCACTTACATCGCAAGTATTTGAAGCTAAATCCTATGTGCCGCAAGGATTTGAAGCTGAACCTAATACATCGCATTGATTTGAAGCTAAATCTTGTGTATCGCATGGATTTGAAGCTAAACCTTCTACATCGCATTGATTTGAATCTAAATCATTTGTTTCGCATGGATTTGAATCTAAGCCTTGTCCTTCGAATTGATTTGAAGCTAAATCATGTGTATCGCATGGATTTGAAGCTAACTCGTTCGTTTCGCATGCAGTTGTAGCTAAATAATGTATATCACAAGTATTTGTAGCTAAAGCATTTGTTTTGCATGGATTTGAAGCTAAGCCTTCTACTTCGCATTCATCTGAAGCTAAATCATTTGTTTCGCATGGATTAGAATCTAAGCCTTGTACTTCGAATTTATTTGAAGCTAAATCACGTGTTTCGTATGGATTTGAAGCTAATCCTTCTACATTGCATTGAGTTGAAGCTAAATCATGTGTCTCGCATGGAATTGAAGCTACCTCGTTTGTTCCTACAGCTTTTGAAGCTATATCACTTATATCGCAAGTATTTGAAGCTAAGTAATATGTGTCGCATGGATTTGAATCTAAGCCTTGTCCTTCGAATTGATTTGAAGCTAAATCATGTGTTTCGTATGGATTTGAAGCTAAACCTTCTACATCGCATTGATCTGGAGCTAAACCTTCTATATTCTATTGATTTGAAGCTAAACCTTCTACCTCTTATTGATTTGAAGCTGAACCTTCTACATCGCATTGATTTGAAGCTAAATCTTGTGTATCGCATGGATTTGAAGCTAAACCTACTACATCGCATTGATTTGAAGATAAATCGTGTGTTTCGCATGGATTTGAAGCTAAGTAATGTATATCACAAGTATTTGTAGCTAAACCATTTGTTTCCCATGAATTTGAAGCTAAGCCTTCTAATTCGCATTGATTTGAAGCTAAATCATTTGTTTCGCATGGAATTGAAGCTACCTCGTTTGTTCTTCCAGCTTTTGAAGCTATATCACTTATATCGCAAGTATTCGAAGCTAAATCGTATGTGTCGTATGGATTTGAAGCAGAACCTTCTACATCGCAATGATATGAAGATAAATCTAGTGTATCGCATGGATATGAAGCTAAACCTTCTACATCGCATTGATTTGCAGCTAAATCATGTGTTTCGCATGGATTTGAAGCTAACGCGTTCGTTTCGCCTTCATTTGAAACTATATCACTTATATCGCAAGCATTTGAAGCTAAATCATATGTGCCGCATGGATTTGAAGCTGAACCTACTACATCGCATTGATATGAAGCTAAATCTTGTGTATCACACGGATTTGAAGCTAAACCTTCTACATCGCATTGATTTGAAGCTAAACCATTTGTTTCACATGGACTTGAAGCTACGCCTTCTACTTCGCATTGATTTGAAGCTAAATCATTTGTTTCGCATGGAATTGAAGGTACCTCGTTTGTTCCTCCTGCTTTTGAAGCTATATCACTTATATCGCATGGATTTGAAGCTGAGCCTACTACATCGCATTGATTTGAAGCTAAATCTTGTGTATCGCATGGATTTGAAACTAAACCTTCTACATCGCATTGATTTGCTGCTAAATCATGAGTTTCGAATGGATTTGAAGCTACCTCGTTTGTTCCTCCAGCTTATGAATCTACATCACTTACATCGCTAGTATTTGAAGCTAAACCATTTCATTCGCATGGATTTGAAGCTGAACCTACTACATCGCATTGATTTGAAGCTAAATCTTGTGTATCGCATGGATTTGAAGAAAACCATCTACATCGCATCAATTTGAAGCTTAATCATGTGTTTTGCATGAATTTGATGCTAACTCGTTTGTTTCGCCTCCATTTGAAACTATATCACTTATATCGCAAGTATTTGAAGCTAAATCATATGTGCCGCATGGATTGAAGCTGAACCTACTAGATCGCATTGATTTGAAGCTAAATCTTTTGAATCGCATGGATTTGAAGCTAAACCTTCTTCATTGCATTGATTTGCAGTTAAATCATGTGTTTCGCATAGATTTGAAGCTAACTCGTTCGTTGCGCATGCATTAAAATATAAATAACGTATATCACCAGTATTTGAAGCTAAACCATTTGATTCGAATGGATTTGAAGCTAAGCCTTCTACTTCGCATTAATTGGAAGTTAAATCACGTGTTTTGCATGGATTTGAATCTAAACCTTCTACAACGCATTGAATTGAAGCTAAATCATGTGTTTCGCATGCAGTTGAAGCTAAATCATGTCTTTCACAAGTATTTGAAGATGAACCATTTGAATCGCATTGATCTGGACCCGAGCCTTCTACTTCGCACCTATTTGCAGCTAAATAATGTGTTTCGCATGGATTTGAAGCTAAACCTTCTACATCCATGAATTTGTATCTAAATCATGTGTTTGGCATGGATTTGAAGCTGAACCTTCTACATCGCATTGATTTGCAGCTGAATCATGTGTTTCGCATGGATTTGAAGCTAACTCGTTCCTTTCGCCTGTATTTGAAGCTAGATCACTTATATCGCAAGTATTTGAAGCTAAATCATGTGTTTCGCTTGGATTTGAAGCTAAACCTTCTACATCGCATTGATTTGAAGCAAAATCGTGTGTTTCGCATGGATTGAAGCTAACTCGTTTGTTCCTACAGCTTTTGAAGCTATATCACATATATCGCAAGTATTTGAAGCTAAATCATATGTGTCGCATGGATTTGAAGCTGAACCAACTACATCGCATTGATTTGAAGCTAAATCTTGTGTATCGCATGGACTTGAAGCTAAATCATGTGAATAGCATTGATTTGAAGCTAACTCGTTCGTTTCGCATGCAGTTGTAGCTAAATAATATATATCATAAGTTTTTTGTAGCTAAACCATTTGTTTTGCATGGATTTGAAGCTAAGCCTTCTACTTCGCATTCATTTGAAGCTAAATCATTTGTTTCGCATGGATTTGAATCTAAGCCTTGTCCTTCGAATTGATTTGAAGCTAAATCATGTGTTTGGTATGGATTTGAAGCTAAACCTTCTACATCGCATTGATTTGAAGCTAAACCTTCTACATCGCATTGATTTGAAGCTAAACCTACTATATTCTATTGATTTGAAGCTAAACCTTCTACCTTTTATTGATTTGAAGCTAAACCTTCTACATCGCATTGATTTGAAGATAAATCGTGTGTTTCGCATGGAATTGAAGGTACCTCGTTTGTTCCTCCTGCTTTTGAAGCTATATCACTTATATCGCATGGATTTGAAGCTGAGCCTACTACATCGCATTGATTTGAAGCTAAATCTTGTGTATCGCATGGATTTGAAACTAAACCTTCTACATCGCATTGATTTGCTGCTAAATCATGAGTTTCGAATGGATTTGAAGCTACCTCGTTTGTTCCTCCAGCTTATGAATCTACATCACTTACATCGCTAGTATTTGAAGCTAAACCATTTCATTCGCATGGATTTGAAGCTGAACCTACTACATCGCATTGATTTGAAGCTAAATCTTGTGTATCGCATGGATTTGAAGAAAACCATCTACATCGCATCAATTTGAAGCTTAATCATGTGTTTCGCATGAATTTGATGCTAACTCGTTTGTTTCGCCTCCATTTGAAACTATATCACTTATATCGCAAGTATTTGAAGCTAAATCATATGTGCCGCATGGATTTGAAGCTGAACCTACTACATCGCATTGATTTGAAGCTAAATCTTTTGAATCGCATGGATTTGAAGCTAAACCTTCTTCATTGCATTGATTTGCAGTTAAATCATGTGTTTTCGCATAGATTTGAAGCTAACTCGTTCGTTGCGCATGCATTAAAATATAAATAACGTATATCACCAGTATTTGAAGCTAAACCATTTGATTCGCATGGATTTGAAGCTAAGCCTTCTACTTCGCATTAATTGGAAGTTAAATCACGTGTTTTGCATGGATTTGAATCTAAACCTTCTACAACGCATTGAATTGAAGCTAAATCATGTGTTTCGCATGCAGTTGAAGCTAAATCATGTCTTTCACAAGTATTTGAAGATGAACCATTTGAATCGCATTGATCTGGACCCGAGCCTTCTACTTCGCACCTATTTGCAGCTAAATAATGTGTTTCGCATGGATTTGAAGCTAAACCTTCTACATCCCATGAATTTGTATCTAAATCATGTGTTTGGCATGGATTTGAAGCTGAACCTTCTACATCGCATTGATTTGCAGCTGAATCATGTGTTTCGCATGGATTTGAAGCTAACTCGTTCGTTTCGCCTGTATTTGAAGCTAGATCACTTATATCGCAAGTATTTGAAGCTAAATCATGTGTTTCGCTTGGATTTGAAGCTAAACCTTCTACATCGCATTGATTTGAAGCTAAATCGTGTGTTTCGCATGGATTTGAAGCTAACTCGTTTGTTCCTACAGCTTTTGAAGCTATATCACATATATCGCAAGTATTTGAAGCTAAATCATATGTGTCGCATGGATTTGAAGCTGAACCAACTACATCGCATTGATTTGAAGCTAAATCTTGTGTATCGCATGGACTTGAAGCTAAATCATGTGAATAGCATTGATTTGAAGCTAACTCGTTCGTTTCGCATGCAGTTGTAGCTAAATAATATATATCATAAGTTTTTTGTAGCTAAACCATTTGTTTTGCATGGATTTGAAGCTAAGCCTTCTACTTCGCATTCATTTGAAGCTAAATCATTTGTTTCGCATGGATTTGAATCTAAGCCTTGTCCTTCGAATTTATTTGAAGCTAAATCATGTGTTTGGTATGGATTTGAAGCTAAACCTTCTACATCGCATTGATTTGAAGCTAAACCTTCTACATCGCATTGATTTGAAGCTAAACCTACTATATTCTATTGATTTGAAGCTAAACCTTCTACCTTTTATTGATTTGAAGCTAAACCTTCTACATCGCATTGATTTGAAGATAAATCGTGTGTTTCGCATGGATTTGAAGCTAACTCGTTAGTTTCGCATGCAGTTGTAGCTAAATAATGTATATCACAAGTATTTGTAGCTAAACCATTTGTTTCCCATGAATTTGATGCTAAGCCTTCTACTTCGCATTGATTTGAAGCTAAATCATTTGTTTCGCATGGAATTGAAACTACCTCGCTTGTTCCTCCAGCTTTTGAAGCTATATCACTTATATCGCAAGTATTTGAATCTAAATCATATGTGTCGTATGGATTTGAAGCAGAACCTTCTACATCGCATTGATTTGTAGCTAAATCTAGTGTATCGCATGGATTTGAAGCTAAACCTTCTACATCGCATTGATTGGCAGCAAAAATCATGTGTTTTGCATGGATTTGAAGCTATCTCGTTCGTTTCGCCTCCATTTGAAACTATATCACTTATATCGCAAGTATTTGAAGCTAAATCATATGTGCCGCATGGATTTGCAGCTGAACATACTACATCGCATTGATTTGAAGCTAAATCTTTTGTATCGCATGCATTTGAATCTAAACCTTCTACATCGCATTGATTTGAAGCTAAATCAAGTGTCTCGCATGGAATTGAAGCTACCTCGTTTGTTCCTACAGTATTTAAAGCTATATCACTTATATCGCAAGTATTTGAAGCTAAAACATATGTGTTGCATGGATTTGAAGCTAAACCTACTACATCGCATTGATTTGAAGCTGAACCTACTACATCGCATTGATTTGAATCTAAATCTTGTGTATCGCATGGATTTGAAGCTAAACCTCCTACATCGCATTGGTTTGAAGCTAAATCATGTGAATCGCATGGATTTGAAGCTAACTCGTTCGTTTCGCATGCAGTTGTAGCTTAATAATGTATATCACAAGTATTTGTAGCTAAACCATTTATTTTGCATGTATTTGAAGCTAAGCCTTCTACTTCGCATTCATTTGAATCTAAATCATTTGTTTCTCATGGATTTGAATCTAAGCCTTGTCCTTCGAATTGATTTGAAGCTAAATCATGTGTTTCGTGTGGATTTGAAGCTAAACCTTCTACATCGAATTGATTTGAAGCTAAATCATATGTCTCGCATGTAATTGAAGCTACCTCGTTTGTTCCTACAGCTTTTGAAGCTATATCACATATATCGCAAGTATTTGAAGCTAAATCATATGTGTCGCATGGATTTGAAGCTGAACCAACTACATCGCATTGATTTGAAGCTAAACCTTCTACATCGCATTGGTTTGAAGCTAAATCATGTGAATCGCATGGATTTGAAGCTAACTCGTTCGTTTCGCATGCAGTTGTAGCTTAATAATGTATATCACAAGTATTTGTAGCTAAACCATTTATTTTGCATGTATTTGAAGCTAAGCCTTCTACTTCGCATTCATTTGAAGCTAAATCATTTGTTTCGCATGGATTTGAATCTAAGCCTTGTCCTTCGAATTGATTTGAAGCTAAATCATGTGTTTGGTATGGATTTGAAGCTAAACCTTCTACATCGCATTGATTTGAAGCTAAACCTACTATATTCTATTGATTTGAAGCTAAACCTTCTACCTTTTATTGATTTGAAGCTAAACCTTCTACATCGCATTGATTTGAAGCTAAATCTAGTGTATCGCATGGATTTGAAGCTAACTCGTTCGTTTCGCCTCCATTTGAAACTATATCACTTATATCGCAAGTATTTGAAGCTAAATCATATGTGCCGCATGGATTTGAAGCTGAACCTACTACATCGCATTGATTTGAAGCTAAATCTTTTGAATCGCATGGATTTGAAGCTAAACCTTCTACATATCATTGATTTGAAGATAAATCTTGTGTATCGCATGGATTTGAAGCTAAACCTTCTACATCGCATTGGTTTGAAGCTAAATCATGTGAATCGCATGGATTTGAAGCTAACTCGATCGTTTCGCATGCAGTTGTAGCTTAATAATGTATATCACAAGTATTTGTAGCTAAACCATTTATTTTGTATGTATTTGAAGCTAAGCCTTCTACTTCGCATTCATTTGAAGCTAAATCATTTGTTTCGCATGGAATTGAATCTAAGCCTTGTCCTTCGAATTGATTTGAAGCTAAATCATGTGTTTCGTATGGATTTGAAGCTAAACCTTCTACTTCGAATTGATTTGAAACTAAACCTACTATATTCTATTGATTTGAAGCTAAACCTTCTACCTTTTATTGATTTGAAGCTAAACCTTCTACATCGCATTGATTTGAAGATAAATCATTTGTTTCGCATGGAATTGAAGCTACCTCGTTTGTTCCTCCTGCATTTGAAGCTATATCATTTGTATCGCATGGATCTGATTCAAACCATCTACATCGCATTGATTTGAAGCTTAATCATGTGTTTCGCATGGAATTGAGGCTACCTCGTTTGTTCCTACAGCTTTTGAAGCTATATCACATATATCGCAAGTATTTGAAGCTAAATCATATGTGTCGCATGGATTTGAAGCTGAACCAACTACATCGCATTGATTTGAAGGTAAATCTTGTGTATCACATGGACTTGAAGCTAAATCATGTGAATCGCATGGATTTGAAGCTAACTCGTTCGTTTCGCATGCAGTTGTAGCTAAATGATATATACCATAAGTATTTGTAGCTAAACCATTTGTTTTGCATGGATTTGAAGCTAAGCCTTCTACTTCGCATTCATTTGAAGCTAAATCATTTGTTTCGCATGGATTTGAATCTAAGCCTTGTCCTTCGAATTGATTTGAAGCTAAATCATGTGTTTGGTATGGATTTGAAGCTAAACCTTCTACATCGCATTGATTTGAAGCTAAACCTACTATATTCTATTGATTTGAAGCTAAACCTTCTACCTTTTATTGATTTGAAGCTAAACCTTCTACATCGCATTGATTTGAAGCTAAATCTAGTGTATCGCATGGATTTGAAGCTAACTCGTTCGTTTCGCCTCCATTTGAAACTATATCACTTATATCGCAAGTATTTGAAGCTAAATCATATGTGCCGCATGGATTTGAAGCTGAACCTACTACATCGCATTGATTTGAAGCTAAATCTTGTGTATCGCATGGACTTGAAGCTAAATCATGTGAATAGCATGGATTTGAAGCTAACTCGTTCGTTTCGCATGCAGTTGTAGCTAAATGATATATACCATAAGTATTTGTAGCTAAACCATTTGTTTTGCATGGATTTGAAGCTAAGCCTTCTACTTCGCATTCATTTGAAGCTAAATGATTTGTTTCGCATGGATTTGAATCTAAGCCTTGTCCTTCGAATTGGTTTGAAGCTAAATCATGTGTTTGGTATGGATTTGAAGCTAAACCTTCTACATCGCATTGATTTGAAGCTAAACCTACTATATTCTATTGATTTGAAGCTAAACCGTCTACCTTTTATTGATTTGAAGCTAAACCTTCTACATCATATTGATTTGAAGATAAATCGTGTGTTACGCATGGATTTGAAGCTAACTCGTTAGTTTCGCATGCAGTTGTAGCTAAATAATGTATATCACAAGTATTTGTAGCTAAACCATTTGTTTCCCATGAATTTGATGCTAAGCCTTCTACATCGCATTGATTTGAAGCTAAACCATTCGTTTCCCATGGATTTGAAGCTGAACCTACTACATCGCATTGATTTGAAGCTAAATCTTGTGTATCGCATGGACTTGAAGCTAGATCATGTGTATCGCATGGAATTGAAGCTACCTCGTTTGTTCCTACAGCTTTTGAAGCTATATCACATATATCGCAAGTATTTGAAGCTAAATCATATGTGTCGCATGGATTTGAAGCTGAACCAACTACATCGCATTGATTTGAAGCTAAATCTTGTGTATCGCATGGACTTGAAGCTAAATCATGTGAATAGCATGGATTTGAAGCTAACTCGTTCGTTTCGCATGCAGTTGTAGCTTAATAACGTATATCACAAGTATTTGAAGCTAAACCATTTGATTCGCATGGATTTGAAGCTAAGCTTTCTACTTCGCATTAATTGGAAGTTAAATCACGTGTTTTGCATGGATTGTAAGCTAAACCTTCTACATCGCATTGATTTGAAGCTAAATCATGTGCTTCGCATGGATTTGAGGCTACCTCGCTTGTTCCTCCAGCTTTTGAAGCTATATCACTTACACCACAAGTGTTTGAAGCTATATCATTTGTTTTGCATGGATTTGAAGCTAAACCTTCTCCATCGCATTGATTTGAAGCTAAATCATGTGTTTCGTATGGATTTGAAGCTAAACCTTCTACATCGAATTGATTTGAAACTAAACCTACTATATTCTATTGATTTGAAGCTAAACCTTCTACCTTTTATTGATTTGAAGCTAAACCTTCTACATCGCATTGATTTGAAGATAAATCGTGTGTTTCGCATGGATTTGAAGCTAACTTGTTAGTTTCGCATGCAGTTGTAGCTAAATAATGTATATCACAGGTATTTGTTGCTAAACCATTTGTTTCGCATGGATTTGAAGCTACGCCTTCTACTTCGCATAGATTTGAAGCTAAATCATTTGTTTCGCATGGAATTGAAGCTACCTCGCTTGTTCCTCCAGCTTTTGAAGCTATATCACTTATATCGCAAGTATTTGAAGCTAAATCATATGTGTCGTAAGGATTTGAAGCAGAATCTTCTACATCGCATTGATTGGCAGCAAAAATCATGTGTTTTGCATGGATTTGAAGCTAATTCGTTCGTTTCGCCTCCATTTGAAACTATATCACTTATATCGCAAGTATTTGAAGCTAAATCATATGTGCCGCATGGATTTGAAGCTGAACCTACTACATCGCATTGATTTGAAGCTAAACCTTCTACATCGCATTGATTTGCAGCTGAATCATGTGTTTCGCATCGATTTGAAGCTAAACCATCTACATCGCATTGATTTGAAGCTAAATCGTGTGTTTCGCATGGATTTGAAGCTAACTCGTTTGTTTCGCATGCAGTTGTAGCTAAATAATGTATATCACAAGTATTTGTAGCTAAACCATTTGTTTCGCATGGATTTGAAGCTACGCCTTCTACTTCGCATTGATTTGAAGCTAAATCATTTGTTTCGCATGGAATTGAAGCTACCTCGCTTGTTCCTCCAGCTTTTGAAGCTATATCACTTATATCGCTAGTATTTGAAACTAAATTATGTGTATCGCGTGGATTTTGAAGCTAACTCGTTTGATTAGTCTTCATTTGAAGCTATATCACTTACACCACAAGTGTTTGAAGCTATATCATTTGTTTTGCATGGATTTGAAGCTATGCCTTCTACTTCGCATTGATTTGAAGCTAAATCATTTGTTTCGCATGGATTTGAATCTAAGCCTTGTCCTTCGAATTGATTTGAAGCTAAATCATGTGTTTCGTATGGATTTGTAGCTAAACCTTCTACATCGCATTGATTTGTAGCTAAACCTTCTACATTCTATTGATTTGAAGCTAAACCTTCTACCTCTTATTGATTTGAAGCTAAACCTTCTACATCGCATTGATTTGAAGCTAAATCATTTGTTTCGCATGGAATTGAAGCTACATCGCTTGTTCCTCCAGCTTTTGAAGCTATATCACTTATATCGCAAGTATTTGAAGCTAAATCATATGTGTCGCATGGATTTGAAGCTGAACCTACTACATCGCATTGATTTGAAGCTAAATCTTGTGTATCGCATGGATTTGAAGCTAAACCTTCTACATCGCATTGGTTTGAAGCTAAATCATGTGTATCTCATGGATTTGCAGCTAACTCGTTCGTTGCGCATGCAGTTCAATCTAAATAACGTATATCACAAGTATTTGAAGCTAAACCATTTGATTCGCATGGATTTGAAGCTAAGCATTCTACTTCGCAGTCATTTGAAGCTTAATCATGTGTATCGCATGGATTTGAAGCTAAACCTTCTACATCGCATTGATTTGAAGCTACATCATGTGTTTCGCATGGATTTGATGCTAACTCGTTTGTTTCGCATGCAGTTGTAGCTAAATAATGTATATCGAAAGTATTTGTAGCTAAACCAATTGTTTCCCATGAATTTGAAGCTAAGCCTTCCACTCCGCATTGATTTGAAGCTAAATCATTTGTTTCGCATGGAATTGAAGCTACATCGCTTGTTCCACCAGCTTTTGAAACTATATCACTTATATCGCAAGTATTTGAAGCTAAATCATATGTGTCGCATGGATTTGAAGCTGAACCTACTACATCGCATTGATTTGAAGCTAAATCTTGTGTATCGCATGGATTTGAAGCTAAACCTTCTACATCGCATTGGTTTGAAGCTAAATCATGTGTATCTCATGGATTTGCAGCTAACTCGTTCGCTGCGCATGCAGTTCAATCTAAATAACGTATATCACAAGTATTTGAAGCTAAACCATTTGATTCGCATGGATTTGAAGCTAAACCTTCTACATCACATTGATTTGCAGCTAAATCATGTGTATCTCATGGATTTGAAGCTAACTCGTTCGTTTCGCATGCAGTTGTAGCTAAATAATGTATATCACAAGTATTTGTAGCTAAACCATTTGTTTTGCATGGATTTGAAGCTAAGCATTCTACTTCGCATTCATTTGAAGCTAAATCATTTGTTTCGCATGGATTTGAAGCTACGCCTTCTACTTCGCATTGATTTGAAGCTAAATCATTTGATTCGCATGGAATTGAAGCTACCTCGTTTGTTCCTCCTGCATTTGTAGCTATATCACTTATATCGCATGGATTTGAAGCTGAACCTACTACATCGCATTGATTTGAAGCTAAATCTTGTGTATCGCATGGATTTGAAGCTAAATCATGTGTTTCGCATGGATTTGAAGCTAACTCGATTGTTTCGCCTCCATTTGAAACTATATCACTTATATCGCAAGTATTTGAAGCTAAATCATATGTGCCGCATTGATTTGAAGCTGAACCTACTACATCGCATTGATTTGAAGCTAAACCTTCTACATCGCATTGATTTGCAGCTGAATCATGTGTTTGGCATCGATTTGAAGCTAAACCATCTACATCGCATTGATTTGAAGCTAAATCGTGTGTTTCGCATGGATTTGAAGCTAACTCGTTTGTTTCGCATGCAGTTGTAGCTGAATAATGTATATCACAAGTATTTGTAACTAAACCATTTGTTTCGCATGGATTAGAAGCTACGCCTTCTACTTCGCATTGATTTGAAGCTAGATCATTTGTTTCGCATGGAATTGAAGCTACCTCGTTTGTTTCTCCTGCATTTGAAGCTATATCACTTATATCGCATGGATTTGAAGCTGAACCTACTACATCGCATTGATTTGAAGCTAAATCTTGTGTATCGCATGGATTTGAAGCTAAAGCTTCTACATCGCATTCATTTGCAGGTAAATCATGTGTTTCGCATGGATTTGAACCTAACTCCTTCGTTTCGCCTGCAGTTGCATCTACATCACTTATATCGCTAGTATTTGAAACTAAATTATGTGTATCGCGTGGATTTTGAAGCTAACTCGTTTGATTAGTCTTCATTTGAAGCTATATCACTTACACCACAAATGTTGAAGCTATATCATTTGTTTTGCATGGATTTGAAGCTAAACCTTCTACATCGCTTTGATTTGAAGATAAATCGTGTGGAACGTATAGATTTGAATCTAAGCCTTGTCCTTCAAATTTATTTGGAGCTAAATCATGTGTTTCGTATGGATTTGAAGCTAAACCTTCTACATCGCATTGATTTGAAGCTAAATCAAGTGTCTTGCATGGATTTGATGCTAACTCGTTTGTTTCGCATGCAGTTGTAGCTAAATAATGTATATCACAAGTATTTGTAGCTAAACCATTTGTTTTGCATGGATTTGAAGCTAAGCATTCTACTTCGCATTCATTTGAAGCTAAATCATTTGTTTCGCATGGATTTGAAGCTACGCCTTCTACTTCGCATTGATTTGAAGCTAAATCATTTGATTCGCATGGAATTGAAGCTACCTCGTTTGTTCCTCCTGCATTTGAAGCTATATCACTTATATCGCATGGATTTGAAGCTGAACCTACTACATCGCATTGATTTGAAGCTAAATCTTGTGTATCGCATGGATTTGAAGAAAACCATCTACATCGCATTGATTTGAAGTTTAATCATGTGTTTCGCATGGATTTGATGCTAACTCGTTTGTTTCGCATGCAGTTGTAACTAAATAATATATATCACAAGTATTTGTAGCTAAACCAATTGTTTCCCATGAATTTGAAGCTAAGCCTTCTACTCCGCATTGATTTGAAGCTAAATCATTTGTTTCGCATGGAATTGAAGCTACATCGCTTGTTCCCCCAGCTTTTGAAGCTATATCACTTATATCGCAAGTATTTGAAGCTAAATCATATGTGTCGCATGGATTTGAAGCTGAACCTACTACATCGCATTGATTTGAAGCTAAATCTTGTGTATCGCATGGATTTGAAGCTAATCCTTCTACATCGCATTGGTTTGAAACTAAATCATGTGTATCTCATGGATTTGCAGATAACTCGTTCGTTGCGCATGCAGTTCAATCTAAATAACGTATATCACAAGTATTTGAAGCTAAACCATTTGTTTCGCATGGAATTGAAGCTACCTCGTTTGTTTCTCCAGCTTTTGAAGCTATATCACTTATATCGCAAGTATTTGAATCTAAATCATATGTGTCGTATGGATTTGAAGCAGAACCTTCTACATCGCATTGATTTGAAGCTAAATCTAGTGTATCGCATGGATAAGAAGCTAAAGCTTCTACATCGCATTGATTTGCATCTAAATCATGTGTTTCGCATGGATTTGAAGCTAACTCGTTCGTTTCGCCTGCAGTTGAATTTACATCACTTATATCGCTAGTATTTGAATCTAAATCATGTGTATCGCGTGGATTTTGAAGCTAACTCGTTTGATTAGTCTTCATTTGAAGCTATATCACTTACACCACAAGTGTTTGAAGCTATATCATTTGTTTTGCATGGATTTGAAGCTGAACCTTCTTCATCGCATTGATTTGATGCTTAATCATGTGTATCGCATGGATTTGAAGCTAAACCTTCCACATCACATTGATTTGCAGCTAAATCATGTGTTTCATATGGATTTGAAATTCACTCGTTCGTTTCGCATGCAGTTGTAGCTAAATAATGTATTTCACAAGTATTTATAGCTAAACCATTTGTATCGCATGGATTTGAAGCTGAACCTTCTACATCGCATTGATTTGAATCTAAATCATTTGTTTCGCATGGATTTGAATCTAAGCCTTGTCCTTCGAATTGATTTGAAGCTAAATCATGTGTATCGCATGGATTTGAAGCTAACTCGTTCGTTTCGCATGCAGTTGTAGCTAAATAATGTATATCACAAGTATTTGTAGCTAAAGCATTTGTTTTGCATGGATTTGAAGCTAAGCCTTCTACTTCGCATTCATCTGAAGCTAAATCATTTGTTTCGCATGGATTAGAATCTAAGCCTTGTACTTCGAATTTATTTGAAGCTAAATCATGTGTTTCGTATGGATTTGAAGCTAATCCTTCTACATTGCATTGAGTTGAAGCTAAATCATGTGTCTCGCATGGAATTGAAGCTACCTCATTTGTTCCTACAGCTTTTGAAGCTATATCACTTATATCGCAAGTATTTGAAGGTAAGTAATATGTGTCGCATGGATTTGAATCTAAGCCTTGTCCTTCGAATTGATTTGAAGCTAAATCATGTGTTTCGTATGGATTTGAAGCTAAACCTTCGCATTGATCTGGAGCTAAACCTTCTATATTCTATTGATTTGAAGCTAAACCTTCTACCTCTTATTGATTTGAAGCTGAACCTTCTACATCGCATTGATTTGAAGCTAAATCTTGTGTATCGCATGGATTTGAAGCTAAACCTACTACATCGCATTGATTTGAAGATAAATCGTGTGTTTCGCATGGATTTGAAGCTAAGTAATGTAAATCACAAGTATTTGTAGCTAAACCATTTGTTTCCCATGAATTTGAAGCTAAGCCTTCTAATTCGCATTGATTTGAAGCTAAATCATTTGTTTCGCATGGAATTGAAGCTACCTCGTTTGTTCTTCCAGCTTTTGAAGCTATATCACTTATATCGCAAGTATTCGAAGCTAAATCGTATGTGTCGTATGGATTTGAAGCAGAACCTTCTACATCGCATTGATATGAAGCTAAATCTTGTGTATCACACGGATTTGAAGCTAAACCTTCTACATCGCATTGATTTGAAGCTAAACCATTTGTTTCACATGGACTTGAAGCTACGCCTTCTACTTCGCATTGATTTGAAGCTAAATCATTTGTTTCGCATGGAATTGAAGGTACCTCGTTTGTTCCTCCTGCTTTTGAAGCTATATCACTTATATCGCATGGATTTGAAGCTGAGCCTACTACATCGCATTGATTTGAAGCTAAATCTTGTGTATCGCATGGATTTGAAACTAACCTTCTACATCGCATTGATTTGCTGCTAAATCATGAGTTTCGAATGGATTTGAAGCTACCTCGTTTGTTCCTCCAGCTTATGAATCTACATCACTTACATCGCTAGTATTTGAAGCTAAACCATTTCATTCGCATGGATTTGAAGCTGAACCTACTACATCGCATTGATTTGAAGCTAAATCTTGTGTATCGCATGGATTTGAAGAAAACCATCTACATCGCATCAATTTGAAGCTTAATCATGTGTTTCGCATGAATTTGATGCTAACTCGTTTGTTTCGCCTCCATTTGAAACTATATCACTTATATCGCAAGTATTTGAAGCTAAATCATATGTGCCGCATGGATTTGAAGCTGAACCTACTACATCGCATTGA
This sequence comes from Megalopta genalis, assembly GCF_051020955.1. Lineage (NCBI taxonomy): Eukaryota > Metazoa > Arthropoda > Insecta > Hymenoptera > Halictidae > Megalopta > Megalopta genalis. The sequence goes on along the minus strand of NW_027477045.1, from coordinate 86,510 downwards.
TTTGAAGCTAAATCTTTTGAATCGCATGGATTTGAAGCTAAACCTTCTTCATTGCATTGATTTGCAGTTAAATCATGTGTTTCGCATAGATTTGAAGCTAACTCGTTCGTTGCGCATGCATTAAAATCTAAATAACGTATATCACCAGTATTTGAAGCTAAACCATTTGATTCGCATGGATTTGAAGCTAAGCCTTCTACTTCGCATTAATTGGAAGTTAAATCACGTGTTTTGCATGGATTTGAATCTAAACCTTCTACAACGCATTGAATTGAAGCTAAATCATGTGGTTCGCATGCAGTTGAAGCTAAATCATGTCTTTCACAAGTATTTGAAGATGAACCATTTGAATCGCATTGATCTGGACCCGAGCCTTCTACTTCGCACCTATTTGCAGCTAAATAATGTGTTTCGCATGGATTTGAAGCTAAACCTTCTACATCCCATGAATTTGTATCTAAATCATGTGTTTGGCATGGATTTGAAGCTGAACCTTCTACATCGCATTGATTTGCAGCTGAATCATGTGTTTCGCATGGATTTGAAGCTAACTCGTTCGTTTCGCCTGTATTTGAAGCTAGATCACTTATATCGCAAGTATTTGAAGCTAAATCATGTGTTTCGCTTGGATTTGAAGCTAAACCTTCTACATCGCATTGATTTGAAGCTAAATCGTGTGTTTCGCATGGATTTGAAGCTAACTCGTTTGTTCCTACAGCTTTTGAAGCTATATCACATATATCGCAAGTATTTGAAGCTAAATCATATGTGTCGCATGGATTTGAAGCTGAACCAACTACATCGCATTGATTTGAAGCTAAATCTTGTGTATCGCATGGACTTGAAGCTAAATCATGTGAATAGCATTGATTTGAAGCTAACTCGTTCGTTTCGCATGCAGTTGTAGCTAAATAATATATATCATAAGTATTTGTAGCTAAACCATTTGTTTTGCATGGATTTGAAGCTAAGCCTTCTACTTCGCATTCATTTGAAGCTAAATCATTTGTTTCGCATGGATTTGAATCTAAGCCTTGTCCTTCGAATTGATTTGAAGCTAAATCATGTGTTTGGTATGGATTTGAAGCTAAACCTTCTACATCGCATTGATTTGAAGCTAAACCTTCTACATCGCATTGATTTGAAGCTAAACCTACTATATTCTATTGATTTGAAGCTAAACCTTCTACCTTCTATTGATTTGAAGCTAAACCTTCTACATCGCATTGATTTGAAGATAAATCGTGTGTTTCGCATGGATTTGAAGCTAACTCGTTAGTTTCGCATGCAGTTGTAGCTAAATAATGTATATCACAAGTATTTGTAGCTAAACCATTTGTTTCCCATGAATTTGATGCTAAGCCTTCTACTTCGCATTGATTTGAAGCTAAATCATTTGTTTCGCATGGAATTGAAACTACCTCGCTTGTTCCTCCAGCTTTTGAAGCTATATCACTTATATCGCTAGTATTTGAATCTAAATCATATGTGTCGTATGGATTTGAAGCAGAACCTTCTACATCGCATTGATTTGAAGCTAAATCTAGTGTATCGCATGGATTTGAAGCTAAACCTTCTACATCGCAATTGATTGGCAGCAAAAATCATGTGTTTTGCATGGATTTGAAGCTATCTCGTTCGGTTCGCCTCCATTTGAAACTATATCACTTATATCGCAAGTATTTGAAGCTAAATCATATGTGCCGCATGGATTTGCAGCTGAACATACTACATCGCATTGATTTGAAGCTAAATCTTTTGTATCGCATGCATTTGAATCTAAACCTTCTACATCGCATTGATTTGAAGCTAAATCAAGTGTCTCGCATGGAATTGAAGCTACCGCGTTTGTTCCTACAGTATTTAAAGCTATATCACTTATATCGCAAGTATTTGAAGCTAAAACATATGTGTTGCATGGATTTGAAGCTAAACCTACTACATCGCATTGATTTGAAGCTGAACCTACTACATCGCATTGATTTGAATCTAAATCTTGTGTATCGCATGGATTTGAAGCTAAACCTCCTACATCGCATTGGTTTGAAGCTAAATCATGTGAATCGCATGGATTTGAAGCTAACTCGTTCGTTTCGCATGCAGTTGTAGCTTAATAATGTATATCACAAGTATTTGTAGCTAAACCTCCATTTATTTTGCATGTATTTGAAGCTAAGCCTTCTACTTCGCATTCATTTAAATCTAAATCATTTGTTTCTCATGGATTTGAATCTAAGCCTTGTCCTTCGAATTGATTTGAAGCTAAATCATGTGTTTCGTATGGATTTGAAGCTAACCTTCTACATCGAATTGATTTGAAGCTAAATCATATGTCTCGCATGTAATTGAAGCTACCTCGTTTGTTCCTACAGCTTTTGAAGCTATATCACATATATCGCAAGTATTTGAAGCTAAATCATATGTGTCGCATGGATTTGAAGCTGAACCAACTACATCGCATTGATTTGAAGCTAAACCTTCTACATCGCATTGGTTTGAAGCTAAATCATGTGAATCGCATGGATTTGAAGCTAACTCGTTCGTTTCGCATGCAGTTGTAGCTTAATAATGTATATCACAAGTATTTGTAGCTAAACCATTTATTTTGCATGTATTTGAAGCTAAGCCTTCTACTTCCTTAGCTATTCATTTGAAGCTAAATCATTTGTTTCGCATGGATTGAATCTAAGCCTTGTCCTTCGAATTGATTTGAAGCTAAATCATGTGTTTGGTATGGATTTGAAGCTAAACCTTCTACATCGCATTGATTTGAAGCTAAACCTACTATATTCAATTGATTTGAAGCTAAACCTTCTACCTTTTATTGATTTGAAGCTAAACCTTCTACATCGCATTGATTTGAAGCTAAATCTAGTGTATCGCATGGATTTGAAGCTAACTCGTTCGTTTCGCCTCCATTTGAAACTATATCACTTATATCGCAAGTATTTGAAGTTAAATCATATGTGCCGCATGGATTTGAAGCTGAACCTACTACATCGCATTGATTTGAAGCTAAATCTTTTGAATCGCATGGATTTGAAGCTAAACCTTCTACATATCATTGATTTGAAGATAAATCTTGTGTATCGCATGGATTGAAGCTAAACCTTCTACATCGCATTGGTTTGAAGCTAAATCATGTGAATCGCATGGATTTGAAACTAACTCGATCGTTTCGCATGCAGTTGTAGCTTAATAATGTATATCACAAGTATTTGTAGCTAAACCATTTATTTTGTATGTATTTGAAGCTAAGCCTTCTACTTCGCATTCATTTGAAGCTAAATCATTTGTTTCGCATGGAATTGAATCTAAGCCTTGTCCTTCGAATTGATTTGAAGCTAAATCATGTGTTTCGTATGGATTTGAAGCTAAACCTTCTACTTCGAATTGATTTGAAACTAAACCTACTATATTCTATTGATTTGAAGCTAAACCTTCTACCTTTTATTGATTTGAAGCTAAACCTTCTACATCGTATTGATTTGAAGATAAATCATTTGTTTCGCATGGAATTGAAGCTACCTCGTTTGTTCCTCCTGCATTTGAAGCTATATCATTTGTATCGCATGGATCTGATTCAAACCATCTACATCGCATTGATTTGAAGCTTAATCATGTGTTTCGCATGGAATTGAGGCTACCTCGTTTGTTCCTACAGCTTTTGAAGCTATATCACATATATCGCAAGTATTTGAAGCTAAATCATATGTGTCGCATGGATTTGAAGCTGAACCAACTACATCGCATTGATTTGAAGGTAAATCTTGTGTATCACATGGACTTGAAGCTAAATCATGTGAATCGCATGGATTTGAAGCTAACTCGTTCGTTTCGCATGCAGTTGTAGCTAAATGATATATACCATAAGTATTTGTAGCTAAACCATTTGTTTTGCATGGATTTGAAGCTAAGCCTTCTACTTCGCATTCAATTGAAGCTAAATGATTTGTTTCGCATGGATTTGAATCTAAGCCTTGTCCTTCGAATTGGTTTGAAGCTAAATCATGTGTTTGGTATGGATTTGAAGCTAAACCTTCTACATCGCATTGATTTGAAGCTAAACCTACTATATTCTATTGATTTGAAGCTAAACCGTCTACCTTTTATTGATTTGAAGCTAAACCTTCTACATCATATTGATTTGAAGATAAATCGTGTGTTACGCATGGATTTGAAGCTAACTCGTTAGTTTCGCATGCAGTTGTAGCTAAATAATGTATATCACAAGTATTTGTAGCTAAACCATTTGTTTCCCTTGAATTTGATGCTAAGCCTTCTACATCGCATTGATTTGAAGCTAAACCATTCGTTTCCCATGGATTTGAAGCTGAACCTACTACATCGCATTGATTTGAAGCTAAATCTTGTGTATCGCATGGACTTGAAGCTAGATCATGTGTATCGCATGGAATTGAAGCTACCTCGTTTGTTCCTACAGCTTTTGAAGCTATATCACATATATCGCAAGTATTTGAAGCTAAATCATATGTGTCGCATGGATTTGAAGCTGAACCAACTACATCGCATTGATTTGAAGCTAAATCTTGTGTATCGCATGGACTTGAAGCTAAATCATGTGAATAGCATGGATTTGAAGCTAACTCGTTCGTTCGCATGCAGTTGTAGCTTAATAATGTATATCACAAGTATTTGTAGCTAAACCATTTATTTCGCATGTATTTGAAGCTAAGCCTTCTACTTCGCATTCATTTGAAGCTAAATCATGTGTATCTCATGGATTTGAAGCTAACTCGTTCGTTGCGCATGCAGTTCAATCTAAATAACGTATATCACAAGTATTTGAAGCTAAACCATTTGATTCTCATGGATTTGAAGCTAAGCTTTCTACTTCGCATTAATTGGAAGTTAAATCACGTGTTTTGCATGGATTGTAAGCTAAACCTTCTACATCGCATTGATTTGAAGCTAAATCATGTGTATCTCATGGATTTTGAAGCTAACTCGTTCGTTGCGCATGCAGTTCAATCTAAATAACGTATATCACAAGTATTTGAAGCTAAACCATTTGATTCGCATGGATTTGAAGCTAAGCTTTCTACTTCGCATTAATTGGAAGTTAAATCACGTGTTTTGCATGGATTGTAAGCTCTACCTTCTACATCGCATTGATTTGAAGCTAAATCATGTGCTTCGCATGGATTTGAGGCTACCTCGCTTGTTCCTCCAGCTTTTGAAGCTATATCACTTACACCACAAGTGTTTGAAGCTATATCATTTGTTTTGCATGGATTTGAAGCTAAACCTTCTCCATCGCATTGATTTGAAGCTAAATCATGTGTTTCGTATGGATTTGAAGCTAAACCTTCTACATCGAATTGATTTGAAACTAAACCTACTATATTCTATTGATTTGAAGCTAAAACCTTCTACCTTTTATTGATTTGAAGCTAAACCTTCTACATCGCATTGATTTGAAGATAAATCGTGTGTTTCGCATGGATTTGAAGCTAACTTGTTAGTTTCGCATGCAGTTGTAGCTAAATAATGTATATCACAGGTATTTGTTGCTAAACCATTTGTTTCGCATGGATTTGAAGCTACGCCTTCTACTTCGCATAGATTTGAAGCTAAATCATTTGTTTCGCATGGAATTGAAGCTACCTCGCTTGTTCCTCCAGCTTTTGAAGCTATATCACTTATATCGCAAGTATTTGAAGCTAAATCATATGTGTCGAAGGATTTGAAGCAGAATCTTCTACATCGCATTGATTGGCAGCAAAAATCATGTGTTTTGCATGGATTTGAAGCTAATTCGTTCGTTTCGCCTCCATTTGAAACTATATCACTTATATCGCAAGTATTTGAAGCTAAATCATATGTGCCGCATGGATTTGAAGCTGAACCTACTACATCGCATTGATTTGAAGCTAAACCTTCTACATCGCATTGATTGCAGCTGAATCATGTGTTTCGCATCGATTTGAAGCTAAACCATCTACATCGCATTGATTTGAAGCTGAATCGTGTGTTTCGCATGGATTTGAAGCTAACTCGTTTGTTTCGCATGCAGTTGTAGCTAAATAATGTATATCACAAGTATTTGTAGCTAAACCATTTATTTTGCATGTATTTGAAGCTAAGCCTTCTACTTCGCATTCATTTGAAGCTAAATCATTTGTTTCGCATGGATTTGGAATCTAAGCCTTGTCCTTCGAATTGATTTGAAGCTAAATCATGTGTTTGGTATGGATTTGAAGCTAAACCTTCTACATCGCATTGATTTGAAGCTAAACCTACTATATTCAATTGATTTGAAGCTAAACCTTCTACCTTTTATTGATTTGAAGCTAAACCTTCTACATCGCATTGATTTGAAGCTAAATCTAGTGTAATCGCATGGATTTGAAGCTAACTCGTTCGTTTCGCCTCCATTTGAAACTATATCACTTATATCGCAAGTATTTGAAGCTAAATCATATGTGCCGCATGGATTTGAAGCTGAACCTACTACATCGCATTGATTTGAAGCTAAATCTTTTGAATCGCATGGATTTGAAGCTAAACCTTCTACATATCATTGATTTGAAGATAAATCTTGTGTATCGCATGGATTTGAAGCTAAACCTTCTACATCGCATTGGTTTGAAGCTAAATCATGTGAATCGCATGGATTTGAAGCTAACTCGATCGTTTCGCATGCAGTTGTAGCTTAATAATGTATATCACAAGTATTTGTAGCTAAACCATTTATTTTGTATGTATTTGAAGCTAAGCCTTCTACTTCGCATTCATTTGAAGCTAAATCATTTGTTTCGCATGGAATTGAATCTAAGCCTTGTCCTTCGAATTGATTTGAAGCTAAATCATGTGTTTCGTATGGATTTGAAGCTAAACCTTCTACTTCGAATTGATTTGAAACTAAACCTACTATATTCTATTGATTTGAAGCTAAACCTTCTACCTTTTATTGATTTGAAGCTAAACCTTCTACATCGTATTGATTTGAAGATAAATCATTTGTTTCGCATGGAATTGAAGCTACCTCGTTTGTTCCTCCTGCATTTGAAGCTATATCATTTGTATCGCATGGATCTGATTCAAACCATCTACATCGCATTGATTTGAAGCTTAATCATGTGTTTCGCATGGAATTGAGGCTACCTCGTTTGTTCCTACAGCTTTTGAAGCTATATCACATATATCGCAAGTATTTGAAGCTAAATCATATGTGTCGCATGGATTTGAAGCTGAACCAACTACATCGCATTGATTTGAAGGTAAATCTTGTGTATCACATGGACTTGAAGCTAAATCATGTGAATCGCATGGATTTGAAGCTAACTCGTTCGTTTCGCATGCAGTTGTAGCTAAATGATATATACCATAAGTATTTGTAGCTAAACCATTTGTTTTGCATGGATTTGAAGCTAAGCCTTCTACTTCGCATTCAATTGAAGCTAAATGATTTGTTTCGCATGGATTTGAATCTAAGCCTTGTCCTTCGAATTGGTTTGAAGCTAAATCATGTGTTTGGTATGGATTTGAAGCTAAACCTTCTACATCGCATTGATTTGAAGCTAAACCTACTATATTCTATTGATTTGAAGCTAAACCGTCTACCTTTTATTGATTTGAAGCTAAACCTTCTACATCATATTGATTTGAAGATAAATCGTGTGTTACGCATGGATTTGAAGCTAACTCGTTAGTTTCGCATGCAGTTGTAGCTAAATAATGTATATCACAAGTATTTGTAGCTAAACCATTTGTTTCCCATGAATTTGATGCTAAGCCTTCTACATCGCATTGATTTGAAGCTAAACCATTCGTTTCCCATGGATTTGAAGCTGAACCTACTACATCGCATTGATTTGAAGCTAAATCTTGTGTATCGCATGGACTTGAAGCTAGATCATGTGTATCGCATGGAATTGAAGCTACCTCGTTTGTTCCTACAGCTTTTGAAGCTATATCACATATATCGCAAGTATTTGAAGCTAAATCATATGTGTCGCATGGATTTGAAGCTGAACCAACTACATCGCATTGATTTGAAGCTAAATCTTGTGTATCGCATGGACTTGAAGCTAAATCATGTGAATAGCATGGATTTGAAGCTAACTCGTTCGTTTCGCATGCAGTTGTAGCTTAATAATGTATATCACAAGTATTTGTAGCTAAACCATTTATTTCGCATGTATTTGAAGCTAAGCCTTCTACTTCGCATTCATTTGAAGCTAAATCATGTGTATCTCATGGATTTGAAGCTAACTCGTTCGTTGCGCATGCAGTTCAATCTAAATAACGTATATCACAAGTATTTGAAGCTAAACCATTTGATTCTCATGGATTTGAAGCTAAGCTTTCTACTTCGCATTAATTGGAAGTTAAATCACGTGTTTTGCATGGATTGTAAGCTAAACCTTCTACATCGCATTGATTTGAAGCTAAATCATGTGTATCTCATGGATTTGAAGCTAACTCGTTCGTTGCGCATGCAGTTCAATCTAAATAACGTATATCACAAGTATTTGAAGCTAAACCATTTGATTCGCATGGATTTGAAGCTAAGCTTTCTACTTCGCATTAATTGGAAGTTAAATCACGTGTTTTGCATGGATTGTAAGCTCTACCTTCTACATCGCATTGATTTGAAGCTAAATCATGTGCTTCGCATGGATTTGAGGCTACCTCGCTTGTTCCTCCAGCTTTTGAAGCTATATCACTTACACCACAAGTGTTTGAAGCTATATCATTTGTTTTGCATGGATTTGAAGCTAAACCTTCTCCATCGCATTGATTTGAAGCTAAATCATGTGTTTCGTATGGATTTGAAGCTAAACCTTCTACATCGAATTGATTTGAAACTAAACCTACTATATTCTATTGATTTGAAGCTAAACCTTCTACCTTTTATTGATTTGAAGCTAAACCTTCTACATCGCATTGATTTGAAGATAAATCGTGTGTTTCGCATGGATTTGAAGCTAACTTGTTAGTTTCGCATGCAGTTGTAGCTAAATAATGTATATCACAGGTATTTGTTGCTAAACCATTTGTTTCGCATGGATTTGAAGCTACGCCTTCTACTTCGCATAGATTTGAAGCTAAATCATTTGTTTCGCATGGAATTGAAGCTACCTCGCTTGTTCCTCCAGCTTTTGAAGCTATATCACTTATATCGCAAGTATTTGAAGCTAAATCATATGTGTCGAAGGATTTGAAGCAGAATCTTCTACATCGCATTGATTGGCAGCAAAAATCATGTGTTTTGCATGGATTTGAAGCTAATTCGTTCGTTTCGCCTCCATTTGAAACTATATCACTTATATCGCAAGTATTTGAAGCTAAATCATATGTGCCGCATGGATTTGAAGCTGAACCTACTACATCGCATTGATTTGAAGCTAAACCTTCTACATCGCATTGATTTGCAGCTGAATCATGTGTTTCGCATCGATTTGAAGCTAAACCATCTACATCGCATTGATTTGAAGCTGAATCGTGTGTTTCGCATGGATTTGAAGCTAACTCGTTTGTTTCGCATGCAGTTGTAGCTAAATAATGTATATCACAAGTATTTGTAGCTAAACCATTTATTTTGCATGTATTTGAAGCTAAGCCTTCTACTTCGCATTCATTTGAAGCTAAATCATTTGTTTCGCATGGATTTGAATCTAAGCCTTGTCCTTCGAATTGATTTGAAGCTAAATCATGTGTTTGGTATGGATTTGAAGCTAAACCTTCTACATCGCATTGATTTGAAGCTAAACCTACTATATTCAATTGATTTGAAGCTAAACCTTCTACCTTTTATTGATTTGAAGCTAAACCTTCTACATCGCATTGATTTGAAGCTAAATCTAGTGTATCGCATGGATTTGAAGCTAACTCGTTCGTTTCGCCTCCATTTGAAACTATATCACTTATATCGCAAGTATTTGAAGCTAAATCATATGTGCCGCATGGATTTGAAGCTGAACCTACTACATCGCATTGATTTGAAGCTAAATCTTTTGAATCGCATGGATTTGAAGCTAAACCTTCTACATATCATTGATTTGAAGATAAATCTTGTGTATCGCATGGATTTGAAGCTAAACCTTCTACATCGCATTGGTTTGAAGCTAAATCATGTGAATCGCATGGATTTGAAGCTAACTCGATCGTTTCGCATGCAGTTGTAGCTTAATAATGTATATCACAAGTATTTGTAGCTAAACCATTTATTTTGTATGTATTTGAAGCTAAGCCTTCTACTTCGCATTCATTTGAAGCTAAATCATTTGTTTCGCATGGAATTGAATCTAAGCCTTGTCCTTCGAATTGATTTGAAGCTAAATCATGTGTTTCGTATGGATTTGAAGCTAAACCTTCTACTTCGAATTGATTTGAAACTAAACCTACTATATTCTATTGATTTGAAGCTAAACCTTCTACCTTTTATTGATTTGAAGCTAAACCTTCTACATCGTATTGATTTGAAGATAAATCATTTGTTTCGCATGGAATTGAAGCTACCTCGTTTGTTCCTCCTGCATTTGAAGCTATATCATTTGTATCGCATGGATCTGATTCAAACCATCTACATCGCATTGATTTGAAGCTTAATCATGTGTTTCGCATGGAATTGAGGCTACCTCGTTTGTTCCTACAGCTTTTGAAGCTATATCACATATATCGCAAGTATTTGAAGCTAAATCATATGTGTCGCATGGATTTGAAGCTGAACCAACTACATCGCATTGATTTGAAGGTAAATCTTGTGTATCACATGGACTTGAAGCTAAATCATGTGAATCGCATGGATTTGAAGCTAACTCGTTCGTTTCGCATGCAGTTGTAGCTAAATGATATATACCATAAGTATTTGTAGCTAAACCATTTGTTTTGCATGGATTTGAAGCTAAGCCTTCTACTTCGCATTCAATTGAAGCTAAATGATTTGTTTCGCATGGATTTGAATCTAAGCCTTGTCCTTCGAATTGGTTTGAAGCTAAATCATGTGTTTGGTATGGATTTGAAGCTAAACCTTCTACATCGCATTGATTTGAAGCTAAACCTACTATATTCTATTGATTTGAAGCTAAACCGTCTACCTTTTATTGATTTGAAGCTAAACCTTCTACATCATATTGATTTGAAGATAAATCGTGTGTTACGCATGGATTTGAAGCTAACTCGTTAGTTTCGCATGCAGTTGTAGCTAAATAATGTATATCACAAGTATTTGTAGCTAAACCATTTGTTTCCCATGAATTTGATGCTAAGCCTTCTACATCGCATTGATTTGAAGCTAAACCATTCGTTTCCCATGGATTTGAAGCTGAACCTACTACATCGCATTGATTTGAAGCTAAATCTTGTGTATCGCATGGACTTGAAGCTAGATCATGTGTATCGCATGGAATTGAAGCTACCTCGTTTGTTCCTACAGCTTTTGAAGCTATATCACATATATCGCAAGTATTTGAAGCTAAATCATATGTGTCGCATGGATTTGAAGCTGAACCAACTACATCGCATTGATTTGAAGCTAAATCTTGTGTATCGCATGGACTTGAAGCTAAATCATGTGAATAGCATGGATTTGAAGCTAACTCGTTCGTTTCGCATGCAGTTGTAGCTTAATAATGTATATCACAAGTATTTGTAGCTAAACCATTTATTTCGCATGTATTTGAAGCTAAGCCTTCTACTTCGCATTCATTTGAAGCTAAATCATGTGTATCTCATGGATTTGAAGCTAACTCGTTCGTTGCGCATGCAGTTCAATCTAAATAACGTATATCACAAGTATTTGAAGCTAAACCATTTGATTCTCATGGATTTGAAGCTAAGCTTTCTACTTCGCATTAATTGGAAGTTAAATCACGTGTTTTGCATGGATTGTAAGCTAAACCTTCTACATCGCATTGATTTGAAGCTAAATCATGTGTATCTCATGGATTTGAAGCTAACTCGTTCGTTGCGCATGCAGTCCAATCTAAATAACGTATATCACAAGTATTTGAAGCTAAACCATTTGATTCGCATGGATTTGAAGCTAAGCTTTCTACTTCGCATTAATTGGAAGTTAAATCACGTGTTTTGCATGGATTGTAAGCTCTACCTTCTACATCGCATTGATTTGAAGCTAAATCATGTGCTTCGCATGGATTTGAGGCTACCTCGCTTGTTCCTCCAGCTTTTGAAGCTATATCACTTACACCACAAGTGTTTGAAGCTATATCATTTGTTTTGCATGGATTTGAAGCTAAACCTTCTCCATCGCATTGATTTGAAGCTAAATCATGTGTTTCGTATGGATTTGAAGCTAAACCTTCTACATCGAATTGATTTGAAACTAAACCTACTATATTCTATTGATTTGAAGCTAAACCTTCTACCTTTTATTGATTTGAAGCTAAACCTTCTACATCGCATTGATTTGAAGATAAATCGTGTGTTTCGCATGGATTTGAAGCTAACTTGTTAGTTTCGCATGCAGTTGTAGCTAAATAATGTATATCACAGGTATTTGTTGCTAAACCATTTGTTTCGCATGGATTTGAAGCTACGCCTTCTACTTCGCATAGATTTGAAGCTAAATCATTTGTTTCGCATGGAATTGAAGCTACCTCGCTTGTTCCTCCAGCTTTTGAAGCTATATCACTTATATCGCAAGTATTTGAAGCTAAATCATATGTGTCGTAAGGATTTGAAGCAGAATCTTCTACATCGCATTGATTGGCAGCAAAAATCATGTGTTTTGCATGGATTTGAAGCTAATTCGTTCGTTTCGCCTCCATTTGAAACTATATCACTTATATCGCAAGTATTTGAAGCTAAATCATATGTGCCGCATGGATTTGAAGCTGAACCTACTACATCGCATTGATTTGAAGCTAAACCTTCTACATCGCATTGATTTGCAGCTGAATCATGTGTTTCGCATCGATTTGAAGCTAAACCATCTACATCGCATTGATTTGAAGCTGAATCGTGTGTTTCGCATGGATTTGAAGCTAACTCGTTTGTTTCGCATGCAGTTGTAGCTAAATAATGTATATCACAAGTATTTGTAGCTAAACCATTTGTTTCGCATGGATTTGAAGCTACGCCTTCTACTTCGCATTGATTTGAAGCTAAATCATTTGTTTCGCATGGAATTGAAGCTACCTCGCTTGTTCCTCCAGCTTTTGAAGCTATATCACTTATATCGCTAGTATTTGAAACTAAATTATGTGTATCGCGTGGATTTTGAAGCTAACTCGTTTGATTAGTCTTCATTTGAAGCTATATCACTTACACCACAAGTGTTTGAAGCTATATCATTTGTTTTGCATGGATTTGAAGCTATGCCTTCTACTTCGCATTGATTTGAAGCTAAATCATTTGTTTCGCATGGATTTGAATCTAAGCCTTGTCCTTCGAATTGATTTGAAGCTAAATCATGTGTTTCGTATGGATTTGTAGCTAAACCTTCTACATCGCATTGATTTGTAGCTAAACCTTCTACATTCTATTGATTTGAAGCTAAACCTTCTACCTCTTATTGATTTGAAGCTAAACCTTCTACATCGCATTGATTTGAAGCTAAATCATTTGTTTCGCATGGAATTGAAGCTACATCGCTTGTTCCTCCAGCTTTTGAAGCTATATCACTTATATCGCAAGTATTTGAAGCTAAATCATATGTGTCGCATGGATTTGAAGCTGAACCTACTACATCGCATTGATTTGAAGCTAAATCTTGTGTATCGCATGGATTTGAAGCTAAACCTTCTACATCGCATTGGTTTGAAGCTAAATCAGGTGTATCTCATGGATTTGCAGCTAACTCGTTCGTTGCGCATGCAGTTCAATCTAAATAACGTATATCACAAGTATTTGAAGCTAAACCATTTGATTCGCATGGATTTGAAGCTAAGCATTCTACTTCGCAGTCATTTGAAGCTTAATCATGTGTATCGCATGGATTTGAAGCTAAACCTTCTACATCGCATTGATTTGAAGCTACATCATGTGTTTCGCATGGATTTGATGCTAACTCGTTTGTTTCGCATGCAGTTGTAGCTAAATAATGTATATCGAAAGTATTTGTAGCTAAACCAATTGTTTCCCATGAATTTGAAGCTAAGCCTTCCACTCCGCATTGATTTGAAGCTAAATCATTTGTTTCGCATGGAATTGAAGCTACATCGCTTGTTCCACCAGCTTTTGAAACTATATCACTTATATCGCAAGTATTTGAAGCTAAATCATATGTGTCGCATGGATTTGAAGCTGAACCTACTACATCGCATTGATTTGAAGCTAAATCTTGTGTATCGCATGGATTTGAAGCTAAACCTTCTACATCGCATTGGTTTGAAGCTAAATCATGTGTATCTCATGGATTTGCAGCTAACTCGTTCGCTGCGCATGCAGTTCAATCTAAATAACGTATATCACAAGTATTTGAAGCTAAACCATTTGATTCGCATGGATTTGAAGCTAAACCTTCTACATCACATTGATTTGCAGCTAAATCATGTGTATCTCATGGATTTGAAGCTAACTCGTTCGTTTCGCATGCAGTTGTAGCTAAATAATGTATATCACAAGTATTTGTAGCTAAACCATTTGTTTTGCATGGATTTGAAGCTAAGCATTCTACTTCGCATTCATTTGAAGCTAAATCATTTGTTTCGCATGGATTTGAAGCTACGCCTTCTACTTCGCATTGATTTGAAGCTAAATCATTTGATTCGCATGGAATTGAAGCTACCTCGTTTGTTCCTCCTGCATTTGTAGCTATATCACTTATATCGCATGGATTTGAAGCTGAACCTACTACATCGCATTGATTTGAAGCTAAATCTTGTGTATCGCATGGATTTGAAGCTAAATCATGTGTTTCGCATGGATTTGAAGCTAACTCGATTGTTTCGCCTCCATTTGAAACTATATCACTTATATCGCAAGTATTTGAAGCTAAATCATATGTGCCGCATTGATTTGAAGCTGAACCTACTACATCGCATTGATTTGAAGCTAAACCTTCTACATCGCATTGATTTGCAGCTGAATCATGTGTTTGGCATCGATTTGAAGCTAAACCATCTACATCGCATTGATTTGAAGCTAAATCGTGTGTTTCGCATGGATTTGAAGCTAACTCGTTTGTTTCGCATGCAGTTGTAGCTGAATAATGTATATCACAAGTATTTGTAACTAAACCATTTGTTTCGCATGGATTAGAAGCTACGCCTTCTGCTTCGCATTGATTTGAAGCTAGATCATTTGTTTCGCATGGAATTGAAGCTACCTCGTTTGTTTCTCCTGCATTTGAAGCTATATCACTTATATCGCATGGATTTGAAGCTGAACCTACTACATCGCATTGATTTGAAGCTAAATCTTGTGTATCGCATGGATTTGAAGCTAAAGCTTCTACATCGCATTCATTTGCAGGTAAATCATGTGTTTCGCATGGATTTGAACCTAACTCCTTCGTTTCGCCTGCAGTTGCATCTACATCACTTATATCGCTAGTATTTGAAACTAAATTATGTGTATCGCGTGGATTTTGAAGCTAACTCGTTTGATTAGTCTTCATTTGAAGCTATATCACTTACACCACAAATGTTTGAAGCTATATCATTTGTTTTGCATGGATTTGAAGCTAAACCTTCTACATCGCTTTGATTTGAAGATAAATCGTGTGGAACGTATAGATTTGAATCTAAGCCTTGTCCTTCAAATTTATTTGGAGCTAAATCATGTGTTTCGTATGGATTTGAAGCTAAACCTTCTACATCGCATTGATTTGAAGCTAAATCAAGTGTCTTGCATGGATTTGATGCTAACTCGTTTGTTTCGCATGCAGTTGTAGCTAAATAATGTATATCACAAGTATTTGTAGCTAAACCATTTGTTTTGCATGGATTTGAAGCTAAGCATTCTACTTCGCATTCATTTGAAGCTAAATCATTTGTTTCGCATGGATTTGAAGCTACGCCTTCTACTTCGCATTGATTTGAAGCTAAATCATTTGATTCGCATGGAATTGAAGCTACCTCGTTTGTTCCTCCTGCATTTGAAGCTATATCACTTATATCGCATGGATTTGAAGCTGAACCTATATATCGCATTGATTTGAAGCTAAATCTTGTGTATCGCATGGATTTGAAGAAAACCATCTACATCGCATTGATTTGAAGTTTAATCATGTGTTTCGCATGGATTTGATGCTAACTCGTTTGTTTCGCATGCAGTTGTAACTAAATAATATATATCACAAGTATTTGTAGCTAAACCAATTGTTTCCCATGAATTTGAAGCTAAGCCTTCTACTCCGCATTGATTTGAAGCTAAATCATTTGTTTCGCATGGAATTGAAGCTACATCGCTTGTTCCCCCAGCTTTTGAAGCTATATCACTTATATCGCAAGTATTTGAAGCTAAATCATATGTGTCGCATGGATTTGAAGCTGAACCTACTACATCGCATTGATTTGAAGCTAAATCTTGTGTATCGCATGGATTTGAAGCTAATCCTTCTACATCGCATTGGTTTGAAGCTAAATCATGTGTATCTCATGGATTTGCAGCTAACTCGTTCGTTGCGCATGCAGTTCAATCTAAATAACGTATATCACAAGTATTTGAAGCTAAACCATTTGTTTCGCATGGAATTGAAGCTACCTCGTTTGTTTCTCCAGCTTTTGAAGCTATATCACTTATATCGCCAGTATTTGAATCTAAATCATATGTGTCGTATGGATTTGAAGCAGAACCTTCTACATCGCATTGATTTGAAGCTAAATCTAGTGTATCGCATGGATAAGAAGCTAAAGCTTCTACATCGCATTGATTTGCATCTAAATCATGTGTTTCGCATGGATTTGAAGCTAACTCGTTCGTTTCGCCTGCAGTTGAATTTACATCACTTATATCGCTAGTATTTGAATCTAAATCATGTGTATCGCGTGGATTTTGAAGCTAACTCGTTTGATTAGTCTTCATTTGAAGCTATATCACTTACACCACAAGTGTTTGAAGCTATATCATTTGTTTTGCATGGATTTGAAGCTGAACCTTCTTCATCGCATTGATTTGAAGCTTAATCATGTGTATCGCATGGATTTGAAGCTAAACCTTCCACATCACATTGATTTGCAGCTAAATCATGTGTTTCATATGGATTTGAAGCTCACTCGTTCGTTTCGCATGCAGTTGTAGCTAAATAATGTATTTCACAAGTATTTATAGCTAAACCATTTGTTTCGCATGGATTTGAAGCTGAACCTTCTACATCGCATTGATTTGCAGCTGAATCATGTGTTTCGCATGGATTTGAAGCTAACTCGTTCGACTGGCCTGTATTTGAAGCTAGATCACTTATATCGCAAGTATTTGAAGCTAAATCATGTGTTTCGCATGATTTGAAGCTAAACCTTCTACATCGCATTGATTTGCAGCTGAATCATGTGTTTCGCATCGATTTGAAGCTAAACCTTCTACATCGCATTGATTTGAAGCTAAATCGTGTGTTTCGCATGGATTTGAAGCTAAAGCTTCTACATCGCATTGATTTGCAGGTAAATCATGTGTTTCGCATGGATTTGAAGCTAACTCGTTCGTTTCGCCTGCAGTTGAATCTACATCACTTATATCGCTAGTATTTGAAACTAAATTATGTGTATCGCGTGGATTTTGAAGCTAACTCGTTTGATTAGTCTTCATTTGAAGCTATATCACTTACACCACAAGTGTTTGAAGCTATATCATTTGTTTTGCATGGATTTGAAGCTAAACCTTCTTCATCGCATTGATTTGAAGCTAAATCATGTGTTTCGCATAGATTTGAAGCTAAGCCTTCTACTTCGCATTCATTTGAAGCTAAATCATTTGTTTCGCATGGATTTGAAGCTAAACCTTCTACATCACATTGATTTGCAGCCAAATCATGTGTATCTCATGGATTTGAAGCTAACTCGTTCGTTTCGCATGCAGTTGTAGCTACATAATGTATATCACAAGTATTTGTAGCTAAACCATTTGTTTTGCATGGATTTGAAGCTAAGCATTCTACTTCGCATTCATTTGAAGCTAAATCATGTGTTTCATATGGATTTGAAGCTCACTCGTTCGTTTCGCATGCAGTTGTAGCTAAATAATGTATTTCACAAGTATTTATAGCTAAACCATTTGTTTCGCATGGATTTGAAGCTGAACCTTCTACATCGCATTGATTTGCAGCTGAATCATGTGTTTCGCATGGATTTGAAGCTAACTCGTTCGACTGGCCTGTATTTGAAGCTAGATCACTTATATCGCAAGTATTTGAAGCTAAATCATGTGTTTCGCATGATTTGAAGCTAAACCTTCTACATCGCATTGATTTGCAGCTGAATCATGTGTTTCGCATCGATTTGAAGCTAAACCTTCTACATCGCATTGATTTGAAGCTAAATCGTGTGTTTCGCATGGATTTGAAGCTAAAGCTTCTACATCGCATTGATTTGCAGGTAAATCATGTGTTTCGCATGGATTTGAAGCTAACTCGTTCGTTTCGCCTGCAGTTGAATCTACATCACTTATATCGCTAGTATTTGAAACTAAATTATGTGTATCGCGTGGATTTTGAAGCTAACTCGTTTGATTAGTCTTCATTTGAAGCTATATCACTTACACCACAAGTGTTTGAAGCTATATCATTTGTTTTGCATGGATTTGAAGCTAAACCTTCTTCATCGCATTGATTTGAAGCTAAATCATGTGTTTCGCATAGATTTGAAGCTAAGCCTTCTACTTCGCATTCATTTGAAGCTAAATCATTTGTTTCGCATGGATTTGAATCTAAGCCTTGTCCTTCGAATTTATTTGAAGCTAAATCATGTGTATCGCATGGATTTGAAGCTAAACCTTCTACATCGCATTGATTCGAAGCAAAATCATGTGTTTCGCATGGATTTGAAGCTAACTCGTTTGTTTCGCATGCAGTTGTAGCTATATAATGTATATCACAAGTATTTGTAGCTAAACCATTTGTTTCGCATGGATTTGAAGATATGCCTTCTACTTCGCATTGATTTGAAGCTAAATCATTTGTTTCGCATGGATTTGAAACTAAGCCTTGTCCTTCGAATTGATTTGAAGCTAACTCATGTGTTTCGTATGGATTTGAAGCTAAACCTTCTACATCGCATTGATTTGTAGCTAAACCTTCTACATTCTTTTGATTTGAAGCTAAACCTTCTACCTCTTATTGATTTGAAGCTAAACCTTCTACATCGCATTGATTTGAAGCTAAATCATTTGTTTCGCATGGAATTGAAGCTACCTCGTTTGTTCCTCCTGCATTTGAAGCTATATCACTTATATCGCATGGATTTGAAGCTGAACCTACTACATCGCATTGATTTGAAGCTAAATCTTGTGTATCGCTTGGATTTGAAGAAAACCATCTACATCGCATTGATTTGAAGCTTAATCATGTGTTTCGCATGGATTTGATGCTAACTCGTTTGTTTCGCATGCAGTTGTAGCTAAATAATGTATATCACAAGTATTTGTAGCTAAACCAATTGTTTCCCATGAATTTGAAGCTAAGCCTTCTACTCCGCATTGATTTCAAGCTAAATCATTTGTTTCGCATGGAATTGAAGCTACATCGCTTGTTCCTCCAGCTTTTGAAGCTATATCACTTATATCGCAAGTATTTGAAGCTAAATCATATGTGTCGCATGGATTTGAAACTGAACCTACTACATCGCATTGATTTGAAGCTAAATCTTGTGTATAGCATGGATTTGAAGCTAAACCTTCTACATCGCATTGGTTTGAAGCTAAATCATGTGTATCTCATGCATTTGAAGCTAACTCGTTCGTTGCGCATGCAGTTCAATCTAAATAACGTATATCACAAGTATTTGAAGCTAAACCATTTGATTCGCATGGATTTGAAGCTAAGCTTTCTACTTCGCATTAATTGGAAGTTAAATCACGTGTTTTGCATGGATTGTAAGCTAAACCTTCTACATCGCATTGATTTGAAGCTAAATCATGTGTATCTCATGGATTTAAAGCTAACTCGTTCGTTGCGCATGCAGTTCAATCTAAATAACGTATATCACAAGTATTTGAAGCTAAACCATTTGATTCGCATGGATTTGAAGCTAAGCTTTCTACTTCGCATTAATTGGAAGTTAAATCACGTGTTTTGCATGGATTGTAAGCTAAACCTTCTTCATCGCATTGATTTGAAGCTAAATCATGTGTTTTGTATGGATTTGAACCTAAAACTTCTACATCGCATTGATTTGAAGCTTAATCATGTGTATCGCATGGATTTGAAGCTAAACCTTCTACATCACATTGATTTGCAGCTAAATCATGTGTATCTCATGGATTTGAAGCTAACTCGTTCGTTTCGCATGCAGTTGTAGCTAAATAATGTATATCACAAGTATTTGTAGCTAAACCATTTGTTTTGCATGGATTTGAAGCTAAGCATTCTACTTCGCATTCATTTGAAGCTAAATCATTTGTTTCGCACGGATTTGAAGCTACGCCTTCTACTTCGCATTGATTTGAAGCTAAATCATTTGATTCGCATGGAATTGAAGCTACCTCGTTTGTTCCTCCTGCATTTGAAGCTATATCACTTATATCGCATGGATTTGAAGCTGAACCTACTACATCGCATTGATTTGAAGCTAAATCTTGTGTATCGCATGGATTTGAAGAAAACCGTCTACATCGCATTGATTTGAAGCTTAATCATGTGTTTCGCATAGATTTGAAGCTAAGCCTTCTACTTCGCATTCATTTGAAGCTAAATCATTTGTTTCGCTTGGATTTGAGTCTAAGCCTTGTCCTTCGAATTTATTTGAAGCTAAATCATGTGTATCGCATGGATTTGAAGCTAAACCTTCTACATCGCATTGATTTGAAGCTAAATCATGTGTTTCGCATGGATTTGAAGCTAACTCGTTTGTTTCGCATGCAGTTGTAGCTAAATAATGTATATCAGAAGTATTTGTACCTAAACCAATTGTTTCCCATGAATTTGAAGCTATGCCTTCTACTTCGCATTGATTTGAAGCTAAATCATTTGTTTCGCATGGAATTGAAGCTTACCCATTTGTTTCGCCTGCATTTGGAGCTGTATCATTTATATCGCAAGTATCTGAAGCTAAATCATGTGTTTCGCTTGGATTAGAAGCTAAATCGTTTGTTCCGCATGCAGTTGAAGCTAACCCTTCTGCTTCGCATTGATTTGAACCTAAAAAATATGTTTCGCTTGGATTAGAAGGTAACTCGTTTGTTTCGCATGCAGCTGAAGCTAAATCATGTATATCACAAGTATTTGAAGCTAATCCATTTGTTCTGCATGGATCTGAAGGTAATCCATCTACATCGCATAGATTTGAAGCCAAATCAAGTGTTTCGCTTGGATTTGAAGTTAACTAGTTTGTTTCGCATGCAGTTGAACCTAAATCGCATATATCACAAGTATGTGAAGCAAAACCATTTGCTCTGCATGGATTTGAAGCTAAGTGTTCTACTTCGCATTGATCTGAAGCTAAATAATATATTTCGCATGGATTTGAAGCTTAATCATGTGGTTTGCAATGATTTGAAGGTAACTCGTTTGTTTCGCCTGCAGTTGAAGCTATATCATTTATAAGGCAAGTATTTGAGGCTAAATCATTCGTTTCGCATGGATTTGGAGCCAAGCCTTCTACTACGCTTTGATTTGAAGCTAAATCATGTGTCTCGCTTGGATTTGAAGCTAACTCGTTTGTTTAGCCTGCATTTGAAACTATATCACTTATATCGCAAGTATCTGAAGCTTAATCAATCGTTTCTCATGTATTTGAAGCTTAGCCATCTACTTCGCACTGATTCGAAGCTAAATCATGTGTTTCCCTTGGATATGAAGCTAACTCGTTTGTTTCGTATGCAGTTGAAGATAAATCAAGTTTAGCACAAATATATGAAGCTAATCCATTTGTTTCGCAAGAATATGAAGCTAAACCATGTGCTTCGCATGAATTTGGGTCTAAATAATGTGTTTCGCATGGATTTGATGCTACCTCGTTTGTTTAACCTGCAGTCGAAGTTAAATCATGAATATCACAAGTATTTGAAGCCAAACCATTTGTTTCGAATGGATTTGAAGCTATCTCGTTTGTTTCGCCTGCAGTTGAATCTATATTACTTACATCGCAAATATTTGAAGCTAAATCATTTGTTCCGCATGGATTTGAAGCTAAACATTCTACACGGTATTGATTTGAAGCTACATCATGTGTTACGCATGGATTTGAAGCTACACAATCCAAATCGCATTGATTTGAAGCTAAATCATGTGTTTCGCTTGGATTTGAAGCTTACTCATTTGTTTCGCCTGCATTTGGAGCTGTATCATTTATATCGCAAGTATCTGAAGCTAAATCATGTGTTTCGCTTGGATATGAAGCTAAACCTTCTACATCTCATTGATTTGCATCTAAATCATGTGTTTCGCTTCGATTTGAAGCTAACTCGTTTGTTCCGCATGCAGTTGAAGCTAAACCTTCTACATCGCATTGGTTTGAAGCTAAATCATGTGAATCGCATGGATTTGAAGCTAACTCGTTCGTTTCGCATGCAGTTGTAGCTTAATAATGTATATCACAAGTATTTGTAGCTAAACCATTTGTTTTGCATGGATTTGAAGCTAAGCCTTCTACATCGCATTCATTTGAAGCTAAATCATTTGTTTCGCATGGATTTGAAGCTAAGCCTTCTACATCACATTGATTTGCAGCTAAATCATGTGTTTCGCATGGATTTGAAGCCAACTCGTTCGTTTCGCATGCAGTTGTAGCTTAATAATGTATATCACAAGTAATTGTAGCTAAACCATTTGTTTTGCATGGATTTGAAGCTAAGCCTTCTACTTCGCATTCATTTGAAGCTAAATCATTTGTTTCGCATGGATTTGAATCTAAGCCTTGTCCTTCGAATTGATTTGAAGCTAAATCATGTGTTTCGTATAGATTTGAAGCCAAACCTTCTACATAGAATTAATTTGAAGCTAAATCATGTGTCTCGCGTGGAATTGAAGCTACCTCGTTTGTTCCTACAGTATTTAAAGCTATATCACTTATATCGCAAGTATTTGAAGCTAAAACATATGTGTCGCATGGATTTGAAGCTGAACCTACTACATCGCATTGATTTGAAGCTAAATCTTGTGTATCGCATGGATTTAAAGCTAAACCTTCTACATCGCATTGGTTTGAAGCTAAATCATGTGAATCGCATGGATTTGAAGCTAACTCGTTCGTTTCACATGCAGTTGTAGCTAAATGATATATATCACAAGTATTTGTAGCTAATCCATTTGTTTTGCATGGATTTGAAGCTAAGCCTTCTACTTCGCATTCATTTGAAGCTAAATCATTTGTTTCGCATGGATTTGAAGCTAAGCCTTCTACATGACATTGATTTGCAGCTAAATCATGTGTTTCGCATGGATTTGAAGCCAACTCGTTCGTTTCGCATGCAGTTGTAGCTTAATAATGTATATCACAAGTATTTGTAGCTAAACCATTTGTTTTGCATGGATTTGAAGCTAAGCCTTCTACATCGCATTCATTTGAAGCTAAATCATTTGTTTCGCATGGATTTGAACCTAAGCCATGTCCTTCGAATTGATTTGATGCTAAATCATGTGTTTCGTATGGATTTGAAGCTAAACCTTCTACATCGAATTGATTTGAAGCTAAATCGTGTGTCTCGCATGGAATTGAAGCTACCTCGTTTGTTCCTACAGTATTTAAAGCTATATCACTTATATCGCAAGTATTTGAAGCTAAAACATATGTGTCGCATGGATTTGAAGCTGAACCTACTACATCGCATTGATTTGAAGCTAAATCTTGTGTATCGCATGGATTTGAAGCTAAACCTTCTACATCGCATTGGTTTGAAGCTAAATCATGTGAATCGCATGGATTTGAAGCTAACTCGTTCGTTTCACATGCAGTTGTAGCTAAATGATATATATCACAAGTATTTGTAGCTAAACCATAAGTTTTGCATGGATTTGAAGCTAAGCCTTCTACTTCGCATTCATTTGAAGCTAAATCATTTGTTTCGCATGGATTTGAAGCTAAGCCTTCTACATCACATTGATTTGCAGCTAAATCATGTGTTTCGCATGGATTTGAAGCCAACTCGTTCGTTTCGCATGCAGTTGTAGCTTAATAATGTATATCACAAGTAATTGTAGCTAAACCATTTGTTTTGCATGGATTTGAAGCTAAGCCTTCTACTTCGCATTCATTTGAAGCTAAATCATTTGTTTCGCATGGATTTGAATCTAAGCCTTGTCCTTCGACTGATTTGAAGCTAAATCATGTGTTTCGTATAGATTTGAAGCCAAACCTTCTACATAGAATTAATTTGAAGCTAAATCATGTGTCTCGCATGGAATTGAAGCTACCTCGTTTGTTCCTACAGTATTTAAAGCTATATCAATTATATCGCAAGTATTTGAAGCTAAAACATATGTGTCGCATGGATTTGAAGCTGAACCTACTACATCGCATTGATTTGAAGCTAAATCTTGTGTATCGCATGGATTTAAAGCTAAACCTTCTACATCGCATTGGTTTGAAGCTAAATCATGTGAATCGCATGGATTTGAAGCTAACTCGTTCGTTTCACATGCAGTTGTAGCTAAATGATATATATCACAAGTATTTGTAGCTAATCCATTTGTTTTGCATGGATTTGAAGCTAAGCCTTCTACTTCGCATTCATTTGAAGCTAAATCATTTGTTTCGCATGGATTTGAAGCTAAGCCTTCTACATGACATTGATTTGCAGCTAAATCATGTGTTTCGCATGGATTTGAAGCCAACTCGTTCGTTTCGCATGCAGTTGTAGCTTAATAATGTATATCACAAGTATTTGTAGCTAAACCATTTGTTTTGCATGGATTTGAAGCTAAGCCTTCTACTTCGCATTCATTTGAAGCTAAATCATTTGTTTCGCATGGATTTGAATCTAAGCCTTGTCCTTCGAATTGATTTGAAGCTAAATCATGCGTTTCGTATAGATTTGAAGCCAAACCTTCTACATATAATTAATTTGAAGCTAAATCATGTGTCTCGCATGGAATTGAAGCTACCTCGTTTGTTCCTACAGTATTTAAAGCTATATCACTTATATCGCAAGTATTTGAAGCTAAAACATATGTGTCGCATGGATTTGAAGCTGAACCTACTACATCGCATTGATTTGAAGCTAAATCTTGTGTATCGCATGGATTTAAAGCTAAACCTTCTACATCGCATTGGTTTTAAGCTAAATCATGTGAATCGCATGGATTTGAAGCTAACTCGTTCGATTCACATGCAGTTGTAGCTAAATGATATATATCACAAGTATTTGTAGCTAATCCATTTGTTTTGCATGGATTTGAAGCTAAGCCTTCTACTTCGCATTCATTTGAAGCTAAATCATTTGTTTCGCATGGATTTGAAGCTAAGCCTTCTACATGACATTGATTTGCAGCTAAATCATGTGTTTCGCATGGATTTGAAGCCAACTCGTTCGTTTAGCATGCAGTTGTAGCTTAATAATGTATATCACAAGTATTTGTAGCTAAACCATTTGTTTTGCATGGATTTGAAGCTAAGCCTTCTACATCGCATTCATTTGAAGCTAAATCATTTGTTTCGCATGGATTTGAACCTAAGCCATGTCCTTCGAATTGATTTGATGCTAAATCATGTGTTTCGTATGGATTTGAAGCTAAACCTTCTACATCGAATTGATTTGAAGCTAAATCGTGTGTCTCGCATGGAATTGAAGCTACCTCGTTTGTTCCTACAGTATTTAAAGCTATATCACTTATATCGCAAGTATTTGAAGCTAAAACATATGTGTCGCATGGATTTGAAGCTGAACCTACTACATCGCATTGATTTGAAGCTAAATCTTGTGTATCGCATGGATTTGAAGCTAAACCTTCTACATCGCATTGGTTTGAAGCTAAATCATGTGAATCGCATGGATTTGAAGCTAACTCGTTCGTTTCACATGCAGTTGTAGCTAAATGATATATATCACAAGTATTTGTAGCTAAACCATAAGTTTTGCATGGATTTGAAGCTAAGCCTTCTACTTCGCATTCATTTGAAGCTAAATCATTTGTTTCGCATGGATTTGAAGCTAAGCCTTCTACATCACATTGATTTGCAGCTAAATCATGTGTTTCGCATGGATTTGAAGCCAACTCGTTCGTTTCGCATGCAGTTGTAGCTTAATAATGTATATCACAAGTAATTGTAGCTAAACCATTTGTTTTGCATGGATTTGAAGCTAAGCCTTCTACTTCGCATTCATTTGAAGCTAAATCATTTGTTTCGCATGGATTTGAATCTAAGCCTTGTCCTTCGACTGATTTGAAGCTAAATCATGTGTTTCGTATAGATTTGAAGCCAAACCTTCTACATAGAATTAATTTGAAGCTAAATCATGTGTCTCGCATGGAATTGAAGCTACCTCGTTTGTTCCTACAGTATTTAAAGCTATATCAATTATATCGCAAGTATTTGAAGCTAAAACATATGTGTCGCATGGATTTGAAGCTGAACCTACTACATCGCATTGATTTGAAGCTAAATCTTGTGTATCGCATGGATTTAAAGCTAAACCTTCTACATCGCATTGGTTTGAAGCTAAATCATGTGAATCGCATGGATTTGAAGCTAACTCGTTCGTTTCACATGCAGTTGTAGCTAAATGATATATATCACAAGTATTTGTAGCTAATCCATTTGTTTTGCATGGATTTGAAGCTAAGCCTTCTACTTCGCATTCATTTGAAGCTAAATCATTTGTTTCGCATGGATTTGAATCTAAGCCTTGTCCTTCGAATTGATTTGAAGCTAAATCATGTGTTTCGTATAGATTTGAAGCCAAACCTTCTACATATAATTAATTTGAAGCTAAATCATGTGTCTCGCATGGAATTGAAGCTACCTCGTTTGTTCCTACAGTATTTAAAGCTATATCACTTATATCGCAAGTATTTGAAGCTAAAACATATGTGTCGCATGGATTTGAAGCTGAACCTACTACATCGCATTGATTTGAAGCTAAATCTTGTGTATCGCATGGATTTAAAGCTAAACCTTCTACATCGCATTGGTTTGAAGCTAAATCATGTGAATCGCATGGATTTGAAGCTAACTCGTTCGTTTCACATGCAGTTGTAGCTAAATGATATATATCACAAGTATTTGTAGCTAATCCATTTGTTTTGCATGGATTTGAAGCTAAGCCTTCTACTTCGCATTCATTTGAAGCTAAATCATGTGTCTCGCATGGATTTGAAGCTACCTCGTTTGTTCCTACAGTATTTAAATCTATATCACTTATATCGCAAGTATTTGAAGCTAAAACATATGTGTCGCATGGATTTGAAGCTGAACCTACTACATCGCATTGATTGGAAGCTAAATCTTGTGTATCGCATGGATTTGAAGCTAAACCTTCTACATCGCATTGGTTTGAAGCTAAATCATGTGAATCGCATGGATTTGAAGCTAACTCGTTCGTTTCGCATGCAGTTGTAGCTTCATAATGTATATCACAAGTATTTGTAGCTAAACCATTTGTTTTGCATGGATTTGAAGCCAAACCTTCTACATAGAATTAATTTGAAGCTAAATCATGTGTCTCGCATGGAATTGAAGCTACCTCGTTTGTTCCTACAGTATTTAAAGCTATATCACTTATATCGCAAGTATTTGAAGCTAAAACATATGTGTCGCATGGATTTGAAGCTGAACCTACTACATCGCATTGATTTGAAGCTAAATCTTGTGTATCGCATGGATTTAAAGCTAAACCTTCTACATCGCATTGGTTTGAAGCTAAATCATGTGAATCGCATGGATTTGAAGCTAACTCGTTCGTTTCGCATGCAGTTGTAGCTTAATAATGTATATCACAAGTATTTGTAGCTAAACCATTTGTTTTGCATGGATTTGAAGCTAAGCCTTCTACTTCGCATTCATTTGAAGCTAAATCATTTGTTTCGCATGGATTTGAATCTAAGCCTTGTCCTTCGAATTGATTTGAAGCTAAATCATGTGTTTCGTATGGATTTGATGCTAAACCTTCTACATCGAATTGATTTGAAGCTAAATCATGTGTCTCGCATGGATTTGAAGCTACCTCGTTTGTTCCTACAGTATTTAAATCTATATCACTTATATCGCAAGTATTTGAAGCTAAAACATATGTGTCGCATGGATTTGAAGCTGAACCTACTACATCGCATTGATGTGAAGCTAAGTCTTGTGTATCGCATGGATTTGAAGCTAAACCTTCTACATCGCATTGGTTTGAAGCTAAATCATGTGAATCGCATGGAATTGAAGCTAACTCGTTCGTTTCGCATGCAGTTGTAGCTTAATAATGTATATCACAAGTATTTGTAGCTAAACCATTTGTTTTGCATGGATTTGAAGCTAAGCCTTCTACTTCGCATTCATTTGAAGCTAAATCATTTGTTTCGCATGGATTTGAATCTAAGCCTTGTCCTTCGAATTGATTTGAAGCTAAATCATGTGTTTCGTATGGATTTGAAGCCAAACCTTCTACATAGAATTAATTTGAAGCTAAATCATGTGTCTCGCATGGAATTGAAGCTACCTCGTTTGTTCCTACAGTATTTAAAGCTATATCACTTATATCGCAAGTATTTGAAGCTAAAACATATGTGTCGCATGGATTTGAAGCTGAACCTACTACATCGCATTGATTTGAAGCTAAATCTTGTGTATCGCATGGATTTGAAGCTAAACCTTCTACATCGCATTGGTTTGAAGCTAAATCATGTGAATCGCATGGATTTGAAGCTAACTCGTTCGTTTCACATGCAGTTGTAGCTAATTGATATATATCACAAGTATATGTAGCTAAACCATAAGTTTTGCATGGATTTGAAGCTAAGCCTTCTACTTCGCATTCATTTGAAGCTAAATCATTTGTTTCGCATGGATTTGAAGCTAAGCCTTCTACATCACATTGATTTGCAGCTAAATCATGTGTTTCGCATGGATTTGAAGCCAACTCGTTCGTTTCGCATGCAGTTGTAGCTTAATAATGTATATCACAAGTAATTGTAGCTAAACCATTTGTTTTGCATGGATTTGAAGCTAAGCCTTCTACTTCGCATTCATTTGAAGCTAAATCATTTGTTTCGCATGGATTTGAATCTAAGCCTTGTCCTTCGAATTGATTTGAAGCTAAATCATGTGTTTCGTATAGATTTGAAGCCAAACCTTCTACATAGAATTAATTTGAAGCTAAATCATGTGTCTCGCATGGAATTGAAGCTACCTCGTTTGTTCCTACAGTATTTAAAGCTATTTCACTTATATCGCAAGTATTTGAAGCTAAAACATATGTGTCGCATGGATTTGAAGCTGAACCTACTACATCGCATTGATTTGAAGCTAAATCTTGTGTATCGCATGGATTTAAAGCTAAACCTTCTACATCGCATTGGTTTGAAGCTAAATCATGTGAATCGCATGGATTTGAAGCTAACTCGTTCGTTTCGCATGCAGTTGTAGCTTAATAATGTATATCACAAGTATTTGTAGCTAAACCATTTGTTTTGCATGGATTTGAAGCTAAGCCTTCTACTTCGCATTCATTTGAAGCTAAATCATTTGTTTCGCATGGATTTGAATCTAAGCCTTGTCCTTCGAATTGATTTGAAGCTAAATCATGTGTTTCGTATGGATTTGATGCTAAACCTTCTACATCGAATTGATTTGAAGCTAAATCATGTGTCTCGCATGGATTTGAAGCTACCTCGTTTGTTCCTACAGTATTTAAATCTATATCACTTATATCGCAAGTATTTGAAGCTAAAACATATGTGTCGCATGGATTTGAAGCTGAACCTACTACATCGCATTGATGTGAAGCTAAGTCTTGTGTATCGCATGGATTTGAAGCTAAACCTTCTACATCGCATTGGTTTGAAGCTAAATCATGTGAATCGCATGGAATTGAAGCTAACTCGTTCGTTTCGCATGCAGTTGTAGCTTAATAATGTATATCACAAGTATTTGTAGCTAAACCATTTGTTTTGCATGGATTTGAAGCTAAGCCTTCTACTTCGCATTCATTTGAAGCTAAATCATTTGTTTCGCATGGATTTGAATCTAAGCCTTGTCCTTCGAATTGATTTGAAGCTAAATCATGTGTTTCGTATGGATTTGAAGCCAAACCTTCTACATAGAATTAATTTGAAGCTAAATCATGTGTCTCGCATGGAATTGAAGCTACCTCGTTTGTTCCTACAGTATTTAAAGCTATATCACTTATATCGCAAGTATTTGAAGCTAAAACATATGTGTCGCATGGATTTGAAGCTGAACCTACTACATCGCATTGATTTGAAGCTAAATCTTGTGTATCGCATGGATTTGAAGCTAAACCTTCTACATCGCATTGGTTTGAAGCTAAATCATGTGAATCGCATGGATTTGAAGCTAACTCGTTCGTTTCACATGCAGTTGTAGCTAATTGATATATATCACAAGTATATGTAGCTAAACCATAAGTTTTGCATGGATTTGAAGCTAAGCCTTCTACTTCGCATTCATTTGAAGCTAAATCATTTGTTTCGCATGGATTTGAAGCTAAGCCTTCTACATCACATTGATTTGCAGCTAAATCATGTGTTTCGCATGGATTTGAAGCCAACTCGTTCGTTTCGCATGCAGTTGTAGCTTAATAATGTATATCACAAGTAATTGTAGCTAAACCATTTGTTTTGCATGGATTTGAAGCTAAGCCTTCTACTTCGCATTCATTTGAAGCTAAATCATTTGTTTCGCATGGATTTGAATCTAAGCCTTGTCCTTCGAATTGATTTGAAGCTAAATCATGTGTTTCGTATAGATTTGAAGCCAAACCTTCTACATAGAATTAATTTGAAGCTAAATCATGTGTCTCGCATGGAATTGAAGCTACCTCGTTTGTTCCTACAGTATTTAAAGCTATTTCACTTATATCGCAAGTATTTGAAGCTAAAACATATGTGTCGCATGGATTTGAAGCTGAACCTACTACATCGCATTGATTTGAAGCTAAATCTTGTGTATCGCATGGATTTAAAGCTAAACCTTCTACATCGCATTGGTTTGAAGCTAAATCATGTGAATCGCATGGATTTGAAGCTAACTCGTTCGTTTCACATGCAGTTGTATCTAAATGATATATATCACAAGTATTTGTAGCTAATCCATTTGTTTTGCATGGATTTGAAGCTAAGCCTTCTACTTCGCATTCATTTGAAGCTAAATCATTTGTTTCGCATGGATTTGAAGCTAAGCCTTCTACATCACATTGATTTGCAGCTAAATCATGTGTTTCGCATGGATTTGAAGCCAACTCGTTCGTTTCGCATGCAGTTGTAGCTTAATAATGTATATCACAAGTATTTGTAGCTAAACCATTTGTTTTGCATGGATTTGAAGCTAAGCCTTCTACTTCGCATTCATTTGAAGCTAAATCATTTGTTTCGCATTGATTTGAATCTAAGCCATGTCCTTCGAATTGATTTGAAGCTAAATCATGTGTTTCGTATGGATTTGAAGCTAAACCTTCTACATCGAATTGATTTGAAGCTAAATCATGTGTCTCGCATGGATTTGAAGCTACCTCGTTTGTTCCTACAGTATTTAAAGCTATATCACATATATCGCAAGTATTTGAAGCTAAAACATATGTGTCGCATGGATTTGAAGCTAAGCCTTCTACATCACATTGATTTGCAGCTAAATCATGTGTTTCGCATGGATTTGAAGCTAACTCGTTCGTTTCGCATGCAGTTGTAGCTTAATAATGTATATCACAAGTATTTGTAGCTAAACCATTTGTTTTGCATGGATTTGAAGCTAAGCCTTCTACTTCGCATTCATTTGAAGCTAAATCATTTGTTTCGCATGGATTTGAATCTAAGCCTTGTCCTTCGAATTGATTTGAAGCTAAATCATGTGTTTCGTATGGATTTGATGCTAAACCTTCTACATCGAATTGATTTGAAGCTAAATCATGTGTCTCGCATGGATTTGAAGCTACCTCGTTTGTTCCTACAGTATTTAAATCTATATCACTTATATCGCAAGTATTTGAAGCTAAAACATATGTGTCGCATGGATTTGAAGCTGAACCTACTACATCGCATTGATGTGAAGCTAAATCTTGTGTATCGCATGGATTTGAAGCTAAACCTTCTACATCGCATTGGTTTGAAGCTAAATCATGTGAATCGCATGGAATTGAAGCTAACTCGTTCGTTTCGCATGCAGTTGTAGCTTAATAATGTATATCACAAGTATTTGTAGCTAAACCATTTGTTTTGCATGGATTTGAAGCTAAGCCTTCTACTTCGCATTCATTTGAAGCTAAATCATTTGTTTCGCATGGATTTGAATCTAAGCCTTGTCCTTCGAATTGATTTGAAGCTAAATCATGTGTTTCGTATGGATTTGAAGCCAAACCTTCTACATAGAATTAATTTGAAGCTAAATCATGTGTCTCGCATGGAATTGAAGCTACCTCGTTTGTTCCTACAGTATTTAAAGCTATATCACTTATATCGCAAGTATTTGAAGCTAAAACATATGTGTCGCATGGATTTGAAGCTGAACATACTACATCGCATTGATGTGAAGCTAAATCTTGTGTATCGCATGGATTTGAAGCTAAACCTTCTACATCGCATTGGTTTGAAGCTAAATCATGTGAATCGCATGGAATTGAAGCTAACTCGTTCGTTTCGCATGCAGTTGTAGCTTAATAATGTATATCACAAGTATTTGTAGCTAAACCATTTGTTTTGCATGGATTTGAAGCTAAGCCTTCTACTTCGCATTCATTTGAAGCTAAATCATTTGTTTCGCATGGATTTGAATCTAAACCTTGTCCTTCGAATTGATTTGAAGCTAAATCATGTGTTTCGTATGGATTTGAAGCCAAACCTTCTACATAGAATTAATTTGAAGCTAAATCATGTGTCTCGCGTGGAATTGAAGCTACCTCGTTTGTTCCTACAGTATTTAAAGCTATATCACTTATATCGCAAGTATTTGAAGCTAAAACATATGTGTCGCATGGATTTGAAGCTGAACCTACTACATCGCATTGATTTGAAGCTAAATCTTGTGTATCGCATGGATTTGAAGCTAAACCTTCTACATCGCATTGGTTTGAAGCTAAATCATGTGAATCGCATGGATTTGAAGCTAACTCGTTCGTTTCGCATGCAGTTGTAGCTTAATAATGTATATCACAAGTATTTGTAGCTAAACCATTTGTTTTGCATGGATTTGAAGCTAAGCCTTCTACATCGCATTCATTTGAAGCTAAATCATTTGTTTCGCATGGATTTGAACCTAAGCCATGTCCTTCGAATTGATTTGAAGCTAAATCATGTGTTTCGTATGGATTTGAAGCTAAACCTTCTACATCGAATTGATTTGAAGCTAAATCGTGTGTCTCGCATGGAATTGAAGCTACCTCTTTTGTTCCTACAGTATTTAAAGCTATATCACTTATATCGCAAGTATTTGAAGCTAAAACATATGTGTCGCATGGATTTGAAGCTGAACCTACTACATCGCATTGATTTGAAGCTAAATCTTGTGTATCGCATGGATTTGAAGCTAAACCTTCTACATCGCATTGGTTTGAAGCTAAATCATGTGAATCGCATGGATTTGAAGCTAACTCGTTCGTTTCACATGCAGTTGTAGCTAATTGATATATATCACAAGTATATGTAGCTAAACCATAAGTTTTGCATGGATTTGAAGCTAAGCCTTCTACTTCGCATTCATTTGAAGCTAAATCATTTGTTTCGCATGGATTTGAAGCTAAGCCTTCTACATCACATTGATTTGCAGCTAAATCATGTGTTTCGCATGGATTTGAAGCCAACTCGTTCGTTTCGCATGCAGTTGTAGCTTAATAATGTATATCACAAGTAATTGTAGCTAAACCATTTGTTTTGCATGGATTTGAAGCTAAGCCTTCTACTTCGCATTCATTTGAAGCTAAATCATTTGTTTCGCATGGATTTGAATCTAAGCCTTGTCCTTCGAATTGATTTGAAGCTAAATCATGTGTTTCGTATAGATTTGAAGCCAAACCTTCTACATAGAATTAATTTGAAGCTAAATCATGTGTCTCGCATGGAATTGAAGCTACCTCGTTTGTTCCTACAGTATTTAAAGCTATATCACTTATATCGCAAGTATTTGAAGCTAAAACATATGTGTCGCATGGATTTGAAGCTGAACCTACTACATCGCATTGATTTGAAGCTAAATCTTGTGTATCGCATGGATTTAAAGCTAAACCTTCTACATCGCATTGGTTTGAAGCTAAATCATGTGAATCGCATGGATTTGAAGCTAACTCGTTCGTTTCACATGCAGTTGTATCTAAATGATATATATCACAAGTATTTGTAGCTAATCCATTTGTTTTGCATGGATTTGAAGCTAAGCCTTCTACTTCGCATTCATTTGAAGCTAAATCATTTGTTTCGCATGGATTTGAAGCTAAGCCTTCTACATCACATTGATTTGCAGCTAAATCATGTGTTTCGCATGGATTTGAAGCCAACTCGTTCGTTTCGCATGCAGTTGTAGCTTAATAATGTATATCACAAGTATTTGTAGCTAAACCATTTGTTTTGCATGGATTTGAAGCTAAGCCTTCTACTTCGCATTCATTTGAAGCTAAATCATTTGTTTCGCATTGATTTGAATCTAAGCCATGTCCTTCGAATTGATTTGAAGCTAAATCATGTGTTTCGTATGGATTTGAAGCTACACCTTCTACATCGAATTGATTTGAAGCTAAATCATGTGTCTCGCATGGATTTGAAGCTACCTCGTTTGTTCCTACAGTATTTAAAGCTATATCACATATATCGCAAGTATTTGAAGCTAAAACATATGTGTCGCATGGATTTGAAGCTAAGCCTTCTACATCACATTGATTTGCAGCTAAATCATGTGTTTCGCATGGATTTGAAGCTAACTCGTTCGTTTCGCATGCAGTTGTAGCTTAATAATGTATATCACAAGTATTTGTAGCTAAACCATTTGTTTTGCATGGATTTGAAGCTAAGCCTTCTACTTCGCATTCATTTGAAGCTAAATCATTTGTTTCGCATGGATTTGAATCTAAGCCTTGTCCTTCGAATTGATTTGAAGCTAAATCATGTGTTTCGTATGGATTTGATGCTAAACCTTCTACATCGAATTGATTTGAAGCTAAATCATGTGTCTCGCATGGATTTGAAGCTACCTCGTTTGTTCCTACAGTATTTAAATCTATATCACTTATATCGCAAGTATTTGAAGCTAAAACATATGTGTCGCATGGATTTGAAGCTGAACCTACTACATCGCATTGATGTGAAGCTAAATCTTGTGTATCGCATGGATTTGAAGCTAAACCTTCTACATCGCATTGGTTTGAAGCTAAATCATGTGAATCGCATGGAATTGAAGCTAACTCGTTCGTTTCGCATGCAGTTGTAGCTTAATAATGTATATCACACGTATTTGTAGCTAAACCATTTGTTTTGCATGGATTTGAAGCTAAGCCTTCTACTTCGCATTCATTTGAAGCTAAATCATTTGTTTCGCATGGATTTGAATCTAAACCTTGTCCTTCGAATTGATTTGAATCTAAATCATGTGTTTCGTATGGATTTGAAGCCAAACCTTCTACATAGAATTAATTTGAAGCTAAATCATGTGTCTCGCATGGAATTGAAGCTACCTCGTTTGTTCCTACAGTATTTAAAGCTATATCACTTATATCGCAAGTATTTGAAGCTAAAACATATGTGTCGCATGGATTTGAAGCTGAACCTACTACATCGCATTGATTTGAAGCTAAATCTTGTGTATCGCATGGATTTGAAGCTAAACCTTCTACATCGCATTGGTTTGAAGCTAAATCATGTGAATCGCATGGATTTGAAGCTAACTCGTTCGTTTCGCATGCAGTTGTAGCTTAATAATGTATATCACAAGTATTTGTAGCTAAACCATTTGTTTTGCATGGATTTGAAGCTAAGCCTTCTACTTCGCATTCATTTGAAGCTAAATCATTTGTTTCGCATGGATTTGAATCTAAGCCTTGTCCTTCGAATTGATTTGAAGCTAAATCATGTGTTTCGTATGGATTTGAAGCCAAACCTTCTACATAGAATTAATTTGAAGCTAAATCATGTGTCTCGCATGGAATTGAAGCTACCTCGTTTGTTCCTACAGTATTTAAAGCTATATCACTTATATCGCAAGTATTTGAAGCTAAAACATATGTGTCGCATGGATTTGAAGCTGAACCTACTACATCGCATTGATGTGAAGCTAAATCTTGTGTATCGCATGGATTTGAAGCTAAACCTTCTACATCGCATTGGTTTGAAGCTAAATCATGTGAATCGCATGGAATTGAAGCTAACTCGTTCGTTTCGCATGCAGTTGTAGCTTAATAATGTATATCACAAGTATTTGTAGCTAAACCATTTGTTTTGCATGGATTTGAAGCTAAGCCTTCTATTTCGCATTCATTTGAAGCTAAATCATTTGTTTCGCATGGATTTGAATCTAAACCTTGTCCTTCGAATTGATTTGAAGCTAAATCATGTGTTTCGTATGGATTTGAAGCCAAACCTTCTACATAGAATTAATTTGAAGCTAAATCATGTGTCTCGCATGGAATTGAAGCTACCTCGTTTGTTCCTACAGTATTTAAAGCTATATCACTTATATCGCAAGTATTTGAAGCTAAAACATATGTGTCGCATGGATTTGAAGCTGAACCTACTACATCGCATTGATTTGAAGCTAAAACTTGTGTATCGCATGGATTTGAAGCTAAACCTTCTACATCGCATTGGTTTGAAGCTAAATCATGTGAATCGCATGGATTTGAAGCTAACTCGTTCGTTTCGCATGCAGTTGTAGCTTAATAATGTATATCACAAGTATTTGTAGCTAAACCATTTGTTTTGCATGGATTTGAAGCTAAGCCTTCTACATCGCATTCATTTGAAGCTAAATCATTTGTTTCGCATGGATTTGAACCTAAGCCATGTCCTTCGAATTGATTTGAAGCTAAATCATGTGTTTCGTATGGATTTGAAGCTAAACCTTCTACATCGAATTGATTTGAAGCTAAATCGTGTGTCTCGCATGGAATTGACGCTACCTCTTTTGTTCCTACAGTATTTAAAGCTATATCACTTATATCGCAAGTATTTGAAGCTAAAACATATGTGTCGCATGGATTTGAAGCTGAACCTACTACATCGCATTGATTTGAAGCTAAATCTTGTGTATCGCATGGATTTGAAGCTAAACCTTCTACATCGCATTGGTTTGAAGCTAAATCATGTGAATCGCATGGATTTGAAGCTAACTCGTTCGTTTCACATGCAGTTGTAGCTAATTGATATATATATCACAAGTATATGTAGCTAAACCATAAGTTTTGCATGGATTTGAAGCTAAGCCTTCTACTTCGCATTCATTTGAAGCTAAATCATTTGTTTCGCATGGATTTGAAGCTAAGCCTTCTACATCACATTGATTTGCAGCTAAATCATGTGTTTCGCATGGATTTGAAGCCAACTCGTTCGTTTCGCATGCAGTTGTAGCTTAATAATGTATATCACAAGTAATTGTAGCTAAACCATTTGTTTTGCATGGATTTGAAGCTAAGCCTTCTACTTCGCATTCATTTGAAGCTAAATCATTTGTTTCGCATGGATTTGAATCTAAGCCTTGTCCTTCGAATTGATTTGAAGCTAAATCATGTGTTTCGTATAGATTTGAAGCCAAACCTTCTACATAGAATTAATTTGAAGCTAAATCATGTGTCTCGCATGGAATTGAAGCTACCTCGTTTGTTCCTACAGTATTTAAAGCTATATCACTTATATCGCAAGTATTTGAAGCTAAAACATATGTGTCGCATGGATTTGAAGCTGAACCTACTACATCGCATTGATTTGAAGCTAAATCTTGTGTATCGCATGGATTTAAAGCTAAACCTTCTACATCGCATTGGTTTGAAGCTAAATCATGTGAATCGCATGGATTTGAAGCTAACTCGTTCGTTTCACATGCAGTTGTATCTAAATGATATATATCACAAGTATTTGTAGCTAATCCATTTGTTTTGCATGGATTTGAAGCTAAGCCTTCTACTTCGCATTCATTTGAAGCTAAATCATTTGTTTCGC
Source organism: Megalopta genalis (assembly GCF_051020955.1). NCBI lineage: Eukaryota > Metazoa > Arthropoda > Insecta > Hymenoptera > Halictidae > Megalopta > Megalopta genalis. The sequence goes on along the minus strand of NW_027477045.1, from coordinate 48,199 downwards.
ATGGATTTGAAGCTAAGCCTTCTACATCACATTGATTTGCAGCTAAATCATGTGTTTCGCATGGATTTGAAGCCAACTCGTTCGTTTCGCATGCAGTTGTAGCTTAATAATGTATATCACAAGTATTTGTAGCTAAACCATTTGTTTTGCATGGATTTGAAGCTAAGCCTTCTACTTCGCATTCATTTGAAGCTAAATCATTTGTTTCGCATTGATTTGAATCTAAGCCATGTCCTTCGAATTGATTTGAAGCTAAATCATGTGTTTCGTATGGATTTGAAGCTAAACCTTCTACATCGAATTGATTTGAAGCTAAATCATGTGTCTCGCATGGATTTGAAGCTACCTCGTTTGTTCCTACAGTATTTAAAGCTATATCACATATATCGCAAGTATTTGAAGCTAAAACATATGTGTCGCATGGATTTGAAGCTAAGCCTTCTACATCACATTGATTTGCAGCTAAATCATGTGTTTCGCATGGATTTGAAGCTAACTCGTTCGTTTCGCATGCAGTTGTAGCTTAATAATGTATATCACAAGTATTTGTAGCTAAACCATTTGTTTTGCATGGATTTGAAGCTAAGCCTTCTACTTCGCATTCATTTGAAGCTAAATCATTTGTTTCGCATGGATTTGAATCTAAGCCTTGTACTTCGAATTGATTTGAAGCTAAATCATGTGTTTCGTATGGATTTGATGCTAAACCTTCTACATCGAATTGATTTGAAGCTAAATCATGTGTCTCGCATGGATTTGAAGCTACCTCGTTTGTTCCTACAGTATTTAAATCTATATCACTTATATCGCAAGTATTTGAAGCTAAAACATATGTGTCGCATGGATTTGAAGCTGAACCTACTACATCGCATTGATGTGAAGCTAAATCTTGTGTATCGCATGGATTTGAAGCTAAACCTTCTACATCGCATTGGTTTGAAGCTAAATCATGTGAATCGCATGGAATTGAAGCTAACTCGTTCGTTTCGCATGCAGTTGTAGCTTAATAATGTATATCACAAGTATTTGTAGCTAAACCATTTGTTTTGCATGGATTTGAAGCTAAGCCTTCTACTTCGCATTCATTTGAAGCTAAATCATTTGTTTCGCATGGATTTGAATCTAAGCCTTGTCCTTCGAATTGATTTGAAGCTAAATCATGTGTTTCGTATGGATTTGAAGCCAAACCTTCTACATAGAATTAATTTGAAGCTAAATCATGTGTCTCGCATGGAATTGAAGCTACCTCGTTTGTTCCTACAGTATTTAAAGCTATATCACTTATATCGCAAGTATTTGAAGCTAAAACATATGTGTCGCATGGATTTGAAGCTGAACCTACTACATCGCATTGATTTGAAGCTAAATCTTGTGTATCGCATGGATTTGAAGCTAAACCTTCTACATCGCATTGGTTTGAAGCTAAATCATGTGAATCGCATGGATTTGAAGCTAACTCGTTCGTTTCACATGCAGTTGTAGCTAATTGATATATATCACAAGTATATGTAGCTAAACCATAAGTTTTGCATGGATTTGAAGCTAAGCCTTCTACTTCGCATTCATTTGAAGCTAAATCATTTGTTTCGCATGGATTTGAAGCTAAGCCTTCTACATCACATTGATTTGCAGCTAAATCATGTGTTTCGCATGGATTTGAAGCCAACTCGTTCGTTTCGCATGCAGTTGTAGCTTAATAATGTATATCACAAGTAATTGTAGCTAAACCATTTGTTTTGCATGGATTTGAAGCTAAGCCTTCTACTTCGCATTCATTTGAAGCTAAATCATTTGTTTCGCATGGATTTGAATCTAAGCCTTGTCCTTCGAATTGATTTGAAGCTAAATCATGTGTTTCGTATAGATTTGAAGCCAAACCTTCTACATAGAATTAATTTGAAGCTAAATCATGTGTCTCGCATGGAATTGAAGCTACCTCGTTTGTTCCTACAGTATTTAAAGCTATATCACTTATATCGCAAGTATTTGAAGCTAAAACATATGTGTCGCATGGATTTGAAGCTGAACCTACTACATCGCATTGATTTGAAGCTAAATCTTGTGTATCGCATGGATTTGAAGCTAAACCTTCTACATCACATTGATTTGCAGCTAAATCATGTGAATCGCATGGATTTGAAGCTAACTCGTTCGTTTCGCATGCAGTTGTAGCTAAATGATATATATCACAAGTATTTGTAGCTAATCCATTTGTTTTGCATGGATTTGAAGCTAAGCCTTCTACTTCGCATTCATTTGAAGCTAAATCATTTGTTTCGCATGGATTTGAATCTAAGCCTTGTCCTTCGAATTGATTTGAAGCTAAATCATGTGTTTCGTATGGATTTGATGCTAAACCTTCTACATCGAATTGATTTGAAGCTAAATCATGTGTCTCGCATGGATTTGAAGCTACCTCGTTTGTTCCTACAGTATTTAAATCTATATCACTTATATCGCAAGTATTTGAAGCTAAAACATATGTGTCGCATGGATTTGAAGCTGAACCTACTACATCGCATTGATTTGAAGCTAAATCTTGTGTATCGCATGGATTTGAAGCTAAACCTTCTACAACGCATTGGTTTGAAGATAAATCATGTGAATCGCATGGATTTGAAGCTAACTCGTTCGTTTCGCATGCAGTTGTAGCTTAATAATGTATATCACAAGTATTTGTAGCTAAACCATTTGTTTTGCATGGATTTGAAGCTAAGCCTTGTACTTCGCATTCATTTGAAGCTAAATCATTTGTTTCGCATGGATTTGAATCTAAGCCTTGTCCTTCGAATTGATTTGAAGCTAAATCATGTGTCTCGCATGGATTTGAAGCTACCTCGTTTGTTCCTACAGTATTTAAATCTATATCACTTATATCGCAAGTATTTGAATCTAAAACATATGTGTCGCATGGATTTGAAGCTGAACCTACTACATCGCATTGATGTGAAGCTAAATCTTGTGTATCGCATGGATTTGAAGCTAAACCTTCCACATCGCATTGGTTTGAAGCTAAATCATGTGAATCGCATGGATTTGAAGCTAACTCGTTCGTTTCGCATGCAGTTGTAGCTTAATAATGTATATCACAAGTATCTGTAGCTAAACCATTTGTTTTGCATGGATTTGAAGCTAAGCCTTCTACATCGCATTCATTTGAAGCTAAATCATTTGTTTCGCATGGATTTGAACCTAAGCCATGTCCTTCGAATTGATTTGAAGCTAAATCATGTGTTTCGTATGGATTTGAAGCTAAACCTTCTACATCGAATTGATTTGAAGCTAAATCATGTGTCTCGCATGGAATTGAAGCTAACTCGTTTGTTCCTACAGTATTTAAAGCTATATCACTTATATCGCAAGTATTTGAAGCTAAAACATATGTGTCGCATGGATTTGAAGCTGAACCTACTACATCGCATTGATTTGAAGCTAAATCTTGTGTATCGCATGGATTTGAAGCTAAACCTTCTACATCGCATTGGTTTGAAGCTAAATCATGTGTATCGCATGGATTTGAAGCTAACTCGTTCGTTTCACATGCAGTTGTAGCTAAATGATATATATCACAAGTATTTGTAGCTAAACCATTTGTTTTGCATGGATTTGAAGGTAAGCCTTCTACTTCGCATTCATTTGAAGCTAAATCATTTGTTTCGCATGGATTTGAAGCTAAGCCTTCTACATGACATTGATTTGCAGCTAAATCATGTGTTTCGCATGGATTTGAAGCCAACTCGTTCGTTTCGCATGCAGTTGTAGCTTAATAATGTATATCACAAGTATTTGTAGCTAAACCATTTGTTTTGCATGGATTTGAAGCTAAGCCTTCTACTTCGCATTCATTTGAAGCTAAATCATTTGTTTCGCATGGATTTGAATCTAAGCCTTGTCCTTCGAATTGATTTGAAGCTAAATCATGTGTTTCGTATGGATTTGAAGCCAAACCTTCTACATCGAATTAATTTGAAGCTAAATCATGTGTCTCGCATGGAATTGAAGCTACCTCGTTTGTTCCTACAGTATTTAAAGCTATATCACTTATATCGCAAGTATTTGAAGCTAAAACATATGTGTCGCATGGATTTGAAGCTGAACCTACTACATCGCATTGATTTGAAGCTAAATCTTGTGTATCGCATGGATTTAAAGCTAAACCTTCTACATCGCATTGGTTTGAAGCTAAATCATGTGAATCGCAGGGATTTGAAGCTAACTCGTTCGTTTCACATGCAGTTGTAGCTAAATGATATATATCACAAGTATTTGTAGCTAATCCATTTGTTTTGCATGGATTTGAAGCTAAGCCTTCTACTTCGCATTCATTTGAAGCTAAATCATTTGTTTCGCATGGATTTGAATCTAAGCCTTGTCCTTCGAATTGATTTGAAGCTAAATCATGTGTTTCGTATGGATTTGATGCTAAACCTTCTACATCGAATTGATTTGAAGCTAAATCATGTGTCTCGCATGGATTTGAAGCTACCTCGTTTGTTCCTACAGTATTTAAATCTATATCACTTATATCGCAAGTATTTGAAGCTAAAACCTATGTGTCGCATGGATTTGAAGCTGAACCTACTACATCGCATTGATTTGAAACTAAATCTTGTGTATCGCATGGATTTGAAGCTAAACCTTCTACATCGCATTGGTTTGAAGCTAAATCATGTGAATCGCATGGATTTGAAGCTAACTCGTTCGTTTCGCATGCAGTTGTAGCTTAATAATGTATATCACAAGTATTTGTAGCTAAACCATTTGTTTTGCATGGATTTGAAGCTAAGCCTTCTACATCGCATTCATTTGAAGCTAAATCATTTGTTTCGCATGGATTTGAACCTAAGCCATGTCCTTCGAATTGATTTGAAGCTAAATCATGTGTTTCGTATGGATTTGAAGCTAAACCTTCTACATCGAATTGATTTGAAGCTAAATCGTGTGTCTCGCATGGAATTGAAGCTACCTCGTTTGTTCCTACAGTATTTAAAGCTATATCACTTATATCGCAAGTATTTGAAGCTAAAACATATGTATCGCATGGATTTGAAGCTGAACCTACTACATCGCATTGATTTGAAGCTAAATCTTGTGTATCGCATGGATTTGAAGCTAAACCTTCTACATCGCATTGGTTTGAAGCTAAATCATGTGAATCGCATGGATTTGAAGCTAACTCGTTCGTTTCACATGCAGTTGTAGCTAATTGATATATATCACAAGTATATGTAGCTAAACCATAAGTTTTGCATGGATTTGAAGCTAAGCCTTCTACTTCGCATTCATTTGAAGCTAAATCATTTGTTTCGCATGGATTTGAAGCTAAGCCTTCTACATCACATTGATTTGCAGCTAAATCATGTGTTTCGCATGGATTTGAAGCCAACTCGTTCGTTTCGCATGCAGTTGTAGCTTAATAATGTATATCACAAGTATTTGTAGCTAAACCATTTGTTTTGCATGGATTTGAAGCTAAGCCTTCTACTTCGCATTCATTTGAAGCTAAATCATTTGTTTCGCATGGATTTGAATCTAAGCCTTGTCCTTCGAATTGATTTGAAGCTAAATCATGTGTTTCGTATAGATTTGAAGCCAAACCTTCTACATAGAATTAATTTGAAGCTAAATCATGTGTCTCGCATGGAATTGAAGCTACCTCGTTTGTTCCTACAGTATTTAAAGCTATATCACTTATATCGCAAGTATTTGAAGCTAAAACATATGTGTCGCATGGATTTGAAGCTGAACCTACTACATCGCATTGATTTGAAGCTAAATCTTGTGTATCGCATGGATTTGAAGCTAAACCTTCTACATCACATTGATTTGCAGCTAAATCATGTGAATCGCATGGATTTGAAGCTAACTCGTTCGTTTCGCATGCAGTTGTAGCTAAATGATATATATCACAAGTATTTGTAGCTAATCCATTTGTTTTGCATGGATTTGAAGCTAAGCCTTCTACTTCGCATTCATTTGAAGCTAAATCATTTGTTTCGCATGGATTTGAATCTAAGCCTTGTCCTTCGAATTGATTTGAAGCTAAATCATGTGTTTCGTATGGATTTGATGCTAAACCTTCTACATCGAATTGATTTGAAGCTAAATCATGTGTCTCGCATGGATTTGAAGCTACCTCGTTTGTTCCTACAGTATTTAAATCTATATCACTTATATCGCAAGTATTTGAAGCTAAAACATATGTGTCGCATGGATTTGAAGCTGAACCTACTACATCGCATTGATTTGAAGCTAAATCTTGTGTATCGCATGGATTTGAAGCTAAACCTTCTACATCGCATTGGTTTGAAGCTAAATCATGTGAATCGCATGGATTTGAAGCTAACTCGTTCGTTTCGCATGCAGTTGTAGCTTAATAATGTATATCACAAGTATTTGTAGCTAAACCATTTGTTTTGTATGGATTTGAAGCTAAGCCTTGTACTTCGCATTCATTTGAAGCTAAATCATTTGTTTCGCATGGATTTGAATCTAAGCCTTGTCCTTCGAATTGATTTGAAGCTAAATCATGTGTTTCGTATGGATTTGATGCTAAACCTTCTACATCGAATTGATTTGAAGCTAAATCATGTGTCTCGCATGGTTTTGAAGCTACCTCGTTTGTTCCTACAGTATTTAAATCTATATCACTTATATCGCAAGTATTTGAAGCTAAAACATATGTGTCGCATGGATTTGAAGCTGAACCTACTACATCGCATTGATTTGAAACTAAATCTTGTGTATCGCATGGATTTGAAGCTAAACCTTCTACATCGCATTGGTTTGAAGCTAAATCATGTGAATCGCATGGATTTGAAGCTAACTCGTTCGTTTCGCATGCAGTTGTAGCTTAATAATGTATATCACAAGTATTTGTAGCTAAACCATTTGTTTTGCATGGATTTGAAGCTAAGCCTTGTACTTCGCATTCATTTGAAGCTAAATCAATTGTTTCGCATGGATTTGAATCTAAGCCTTGTCCTTCGAATTGATTTGAAGCTAAATCATGTGTCTCGCATGGATTTGAAGCTACCTCGTTTGTTCCTACAGTATTTAAATCTATATCACTTATATCGCAAGTATTTGAATCTAAAACATATGTGTCGCATGGATTTGAAGCTGAACCTACTACATCGCATTGATGTGAAGCTAAATCTTGTGTATCGCATGGATTTGAAGCTAAACCTTCCACATCGCATTGGTTTGAAGCTAAATCATGTGAATCGCATGGATTTGAAGCTAACTCGTTCGTTTCGCATGCAGTTGTAGCTTAATAATGTATATCACAAGTATTTGTAGCTAAAACATTTGTTTTGCATGGATTTGAAGCTAAGCCTTCTACATCGCATTCATTTGAAGCTAAATCATTTGTTTCGCATGGATTTGAACCTAAGCCATGTCCTTCGAATTGATTTGAAGCTAAATCATGTGTTTCGTATGGATTTGAAGCTAAACCTTCTACATCGAATTGATTTGAAGCTAAATCGTGTGTCTCGCATGGAATTGAAGCTACCTCGTCTGTTCCTACAGTATTTAAAGCTATATCACTTATATCGCAAGTATTTGAAGCTAAAACATATGTGTCGCATGGATTTGAAGCTGAACCTACTACATCGCATTGATTTGAAGCTAAATCTTGTGTATCGCATGGATTTGAAGCTAAACCTTCTACATCGCATTGGTTTGAAGCTAAATCATGTGTATCGCATGGATTTGAAGCTAACTCGTTCGTTTCACATGCAGTTGTAGCTAAATGATATATATCACAAGTATTTGTAGCTAAACCATTTGTTTTGCATGGATTTGAAGGTAAGCCTTCTACTTCGCATTCATTTGAAGCTAAATCATTTGTTTCGCATGGATTTGAAGCTAAGCCTTCTACATGACATTGATTTGCAGCTAAATCATGTGTTTCGCATGGATTTGAAGCCAACTCGTTCGTTTCGCATGCAGTTGTAGCTTAATAATGTATATCACAAGTATTTGTAGCTAAACCATTTGTTTTGCATGGATTTGAAGCTAAGCCTTCTACTTCGCATTCATTTGAAGCTAAATCATTTGTTTCGCATGGATTTGAATCTAAGCCTTGTCCTTCGAATTGATTTGAAGCTAAATCATGTGTTTCGTATGGATTTGAAGCCAAACCTTCTACATCGAATTAATTTGAAGCTAAATCATGTGTCTCGCATGGAATTGAAGCTACCTCGTTTGTTCCTACAGTATTTAAAGCTATATCACTTATATCGCAAGTATTTGAAGCTAAAACATATGTGTCGCATGGATTTGAAGCTGAACCTACTACATCGCATTGATTTGAAGCTAAATCTTGTGTATCGCATGGATTTAAAGCTAAACCTTCTACATCGCATTGGTTTGAAGCTAAATCATGTGAATCGCAGGGATTTGAAGCTAACTCGTTCGTTTCACATGCAGTTGTAGCTAAATGATATATATCACAAGTATTTGTAGCTAATCCATTTGTTTTGCATGGATTTGAAGCTAGGCCTTCTACTTCGCATTCATTTGAAGCTAAATCATTTGTTTCGCATGGATTTGAATCTAAGCCTTGTCCTTCGAATTGATTTGAAGCTAAATCATGTGTTTCGTATGGATTTGATGCTAAACCTTCTACATCGAATTGATTTGAAGCTAAATCATGTGTCTCGCATGGATTTGAAGCTACCTCGTTTGTTCCTACAGTATTTAAATCTATATCACTTATATCGCAAGTATTTGAAGCTAAAACATATGTGTCGCATGGATTTGAAGCTGAACCTACTACATCGCATTGATTTGAAACTAAATCTTGTGTATCGCATGGATTTGAAGCTAAACCTTCTACATCGCATTGGTTTGAAGCTAAATCATGTGAATCGCATGGATTTGAAGCTAACTCGTTCGTTTCGCATGCAGTTGTAGCTTAATAATGTATATCACAAGTATTTGTAGCTAAACCATTTGTTTTGCATGGATTTGAAGCTAAGCCTTCTACATCGCATTCATTTGAAGCTAAATCATTTGTTTCGCATGGATTTGAACCTAAGCCATGTCCTTCGAATTGATTTGAAGCTAAATCATGTGTTTCGTATGGATTTGAAGCTAAACCTTCTACATCGAATTGATTTGAAGCTAAATCGTGTGTCTCGCATGGAATTGAAGCTACCTCGTTTGTTCCTACAGTATTTAAAGCTATATCACTTATATCGCAAGTATTTGAAGCTAAAACATATGTGTCGCATGGATTTGAAGCTGAACCTACTACATCGCATTGATTTGAAGCTAAATCTTGTGTATCGCATGGATTTGAAGCTAAACCTTCTACATCGCATTGGTTTGAAGCTAAATCATGTGAATCGCATGGATTTGAAGCTAACTCGTTCGTTTCACATGCAGTTGTAGCTAAATGATATATATCACAAGTATTTGTAGCTAAACCATTTGTTTTGCATGGATTTGAAGCTAAGCCTTCTACTTCGCATTCATTTGAAGCTAAATCATTTGTTTCGCATGGATTTGAAGCTAAGCCTTCTACATGACATTGAGTTGCAGCTAAATCATGTGTTTCGCATGGATTTGAAGCCAACTCGTTCGTTTCGCATGCAGTTGTAGCTTAATAATGTATATCACAAGTATTTGTAGCTAAACCATTTGTTTTGCATGGATTTGAAGCTAAGCCTTCTACTTCGCATTCATTTGAAGCTAAATCATTTGTTTCGCATGGATTTGAATCTAAGCCTTGTCCTTCGAATTGATTTGAAGCCAAATCATGTGTTTCGTATGGATTTGAAGCCAAACCTTCTACATCGAATTAATTTGAAGCTAAATCATGTGTCTCGCATGGAATTGAAGCTACCTCGTTTGTTCCTACAGTATTTAAAGCTATATCACTTATATCGCAAGTATTTGAAGCTAAAACATATGTGTCGCATGGATTTGAAGCTGAACCTACTACATCGCATTGATTTGAAGCTAAATCTTGTGTATCGCATGGAATTGAAGCTACCTCGTTTGTTCCTACAGTATTTAAAGCTATATCACTTATATCGCAAGTATTTGAAGCTAAAACATATGTGTCGCATGGATTTGAAGCTGAACCTACTACATCGCATTGATTTGAAGCTAAATCTTGTGTATCGCATGGATTTGAAGCTAAACCTTCTACATCGCATTGGTATGAAGCTAAATCATGTGAATCGCATGGATTTGAAGCTAACTCGTTCGTTTCGCATGCTGTTGTAGCTAAATGATATATATCACAAGTATTTGTAGCTAATCCATTTGTTTTGCATGGATTTGAAGCTAAGCCCTCTACTTCGCATTCATTTGAAGCTAAATCATTTGTTTCGCATGGATTTGAATCTAAGCCTTGTCCTTCGAATTGATTTGAAGCTAAATCATGTGTTTCGTATGGATTTGAAGCCAAACCTTCTACATCGAATTAATTTGAAGCTAAATCATGTGTCTCGCATGGAATTGAAGCTACCTCGTTTGTTCCTACAGTATTTAAAGCTATATCACTTATATCGCAAGTATTTGAAGCTAAAACATATGTGCCGCATGGATTTGAAGCTGAACCTACTACATCGCATTGATTTGAAGCTAAATCTTGTGTATCGCATGGATTTGAAGCTAAACCTTCTACATCGCATTGGTTTGAAGCTAAATCATGTGAATCGCATGGATTTGAAGCTAACTCGTTCGTTTCGCATGCAGTTGTAGCTAAATGATATTTATCACAAGTATTTGTAGCTAATCCATTTGTTTTGCATGGATTTGAAGCTAAGCCCTCTACTTCGCATTCATTTGTAGCAAATCCATTTGTTTTGCATGGATTTGAAGCTAAGCCCTCTACTTCGCATTCATTTGAAGCTAAATCATTTGTTTCGCATGGATTTGAATCTAAGCCTTGTCCTTCGAATTGATTTGAAGCTAAATCATGTGTTTCGTATGGATTTGAAGCCAAACCTTCTACATCGAATTAATTTGAAGCTAAATCATGTGTCTCGCATGGAATTGAAGCTACCTCGTTTGTTCCTACAGTATTTAAAGCTATATCACTTATATCGCAAGTATTTGAAGCTAAAACATATGTGCCGCATGGATTTGAAGCTGAACCTACTACATCGCATTGATTTGAAGCTAAATCTTGTGTATCGCATGGATTTGAAGCTAAACCTTCTACATCGCATTGGTTTGAAGCTAAATCATGTGAATCGCATGGATTTGAAGCTAACTCGTTCGTTTCGCATGCAGTTGTAGCTAAATGATATATATCACAAGTATTTGTAGCTAATCCATTTGTTTTGCATGGATTTGAAGCTAAGCCCTCTACTTCGCATTCATTTGAAGCTAAATCATTTGTTTCGCATGGATTTGAAGCTAAGCCTTCTACATCACATTGATTTGCAGCGAAATCATGTGTTTCGCATGGATTTGAAGCTAACTCGTTCTTTTCGCATGCAGTTGTAGCTTAATAATGTATATCACAAGTATTTGTAGCTAAACCATTTGTTTTGCATGGATTTGAAGCTAAGCCTTCTACTTCGCATTCATTTGAAACTAAATCATTTGTTTCGCATGGATTTGAATCTAAGCCTTGTCCTTCGAATTGATTTGAAGCTAAATCATGTGTCTCGCATGGATTTGAAGCTACCTCGTTTGTTCCTACAGTATTTAAATCTATATCACTTATATCGCAAGTATTTGAAGCTAAAACATATGTGTCGCATGGATTTGAAGCTGAACCTACTACATCGCATTGATGTGTAGCTAAATCTTGTGTATCGCATGGATTTGAAGCTAAACCTTCTAGATCGCATTGGTTTGCAGCTAAATCATGTGAATCGCATGGATTTGAAGCTAACTCGTTCGTTTCGCATGCAGTTGTAGCTAAATGATATATATCACAAGTATTTGTAGCTAAACCATTTGTTTTGCATGGATTTGAAGCTAAGCCTTCTACTTCGCATTCATTTGAAGCTAAATCATTTGTTTCGCATGGATTTGAATGTAAGCCTTGTCCTTCGAATTGATTTGAAGCTAAATCATGTGTTTCGTATGGATTTGATGCTAAACCTTCTACATCGAATTGATTTGAAGCTAAATCATGTGTCTCGCATGGATTTGAAGCTACCTCGTTTGTTCCTACAGTATTTAAATCTATATCACTTATATCGCAAGTATTTGAAGCTAAAACATATGTGTCGCATGGATTTGAAGCTGAACCTACTACATCGCATTGATGTGTAGCTAAATCTTGTGTATCGCATGGATTTGAAGCTAAACCTTCTACATCGCATTGGTTTGAAGCTAAATCATGTGAATCGCATGGATTTGAAGCTAACTCGTTCGTTTCGCATGCAGTTGTAGCTAAATGATATATATCACAAGTATTTGTAGCTAATCCATTTGTTTTGCATGGATTTGAAGCTAAGCCCTCTACTTCGCATTCATTTGAAGCTAAATCATTTGTTTCGCATGGATTTGAAGCTAAGCCTTCTACATCACATTGATTTGCAGCGAAATCATGTGTTTCGCATGGATTTGAAGCTAACTCGTTCGTTTCGCATGCAGTTGTAGCTTAATAATGTATATCACAAGTATTTGTAGCTAAACCATTTGTTTTGCATGGATTTGAAGCTAAGCCTTCTACTTCGCATTCATTTGAAACTAAATCATTTGTTTCGCATGGATTTGAATCTAAGCCTTGTCCTTCGAATTGATTTGAAGCTAAATCATGTGTTTCGTATGGATTTGAAGCCAAATCTTCTACATCGAATTAATTTGAAGCTAAATCATGTGTCTCGCATGGAATTGAAGCTACCTCGTTTGTTCCTGCAGTATTTAAAGCTATATCACTTATATCGCAAGTATTTGAAGCTAAAACATATGTGTCGCATGGATTTGAAGCTGAACCTACTACATCGCATTGATTTGAAGCTAAATCTTGTGTATCGCATGGATTTGAAGCTAAACCTTCTACATCGCATTGGTTTGAAGCTAAATCATGTGAATCGCATGGATTTGATGCTAACTCGTTCGTTTCGAATGCTGTTGTAGCTAAATGATATATATCACAAGTATTTGTAGCTAAACCATTTGTTTTGCATGGATTTGAAGCTAAGCCTTCTACTTCGCATTCATTTGAAGCTAAATCATTTGTTTCGCATGGATTTGAAGCTAAGCCTTCTACATGACATTGATTTGCAGCTAAATCATGTGTTTCGCATGGATTTGAAGCCAACTCGTTCGTTTCGCATGCAGTTGTAGCTTAATAATGTATATCACAAGTATTTGTAGCTAAACCATTTGTTTTGCATGGATTTGAAGCTAAGCCTTCTACTTCGCATTCATTTGAAGCTAAATCATTTGTTTCGCATGGATTTGAATCTAAGCCTTGTCCTTCGAATTGATTTGAAGCCAAATCATGTGTTTCGTATGGATTTGAAGCCAAACCTTCTACATCGAATTAATTTGAAGCTAAATCATGTGTCTCGCATGGAATTGAAGCTACCTCGTTTGTTCCTACAGTATTTAAAGCTATATCACTTATATCGCAAGTATTTGAAGCTAAAACATATGTGTCGCATGGATTTGAAGCTGAACCTACTACATCGCATTGATTTTAAGCTAAATCTTGTCTATCGCATGGAATTGAAGCTACCTCGTTTGTTCCTACAGTATTTAAAGCTATATCACTTATATCGCAAGTATTTGAAGCTAAAACATATGTGTCGCATGGATTTGAAGCTGAACCTACTACATCGCATTGATTTGAAGCTAAATCTTGTGTATCGCATGGATTTGAAGCTAAACCTTCTACATCGCATTGGTATGAAGCTAAATCATGTGAATCGCATGGATTTGAAGCTAACTCGTTCGTTTCGCATGCTGTTGTAGCTAAATGATATATATCACAAGTATTTGTAGCTAATCCATTTGTTTTGCATGGATTTGAAGCTAAGCCCTCTACTTCGCATTCATTTGAAGCTAAATCATTTGTTTCGCATGGATTTGAAGCTAAGCCTTCTACATCACATTGATTTGCAGCGAAATCATGTGAATCGCATGGATTTGAAGCTAACTCGTTCGTTTCGCATGCAGTTGTAGCTTAATAATATATATCACAAGTATTTGTAGCTAAACCATTTGTTTTGCATGGATTTGAAGCTAAGCCTTCTACTTCGCATTCATTTGAAGCTAAATCATTTGTTTCGCATGGATTTGAATGTAAGCCTTGTCCTTCGAATTGATTTGAAGCTAAATCATGTATTTCGTATGGATTTGATGCTAAACCTTCTACATCGAATTGATTTGAAGCTAAATCATGTGTCTCGCATGGATTTGAAGCTACCTCGTTTGTTCCTACAGTATTTAAATCTATATCACTTATATCGCAAGTATTTGAAGCTAAAACATATGTGTCGCATGGATTTGAAGCTGAACCTACTACATCGCATTGATGTGTAGCTAAATCTTGTGTATCGCATGGATTTGAAGCTAAACCTTCTACATCGCATTGGTTTGCAGCTAAATCATGTGATTCGCATGGATTTGAAGCTAACTCGTTCGTTTCGCATGCAGTTGTAGCTAAATGATATATATCACAAGTATTTGTAGCTAAACCATTTGTTTTGCATGGATTTGAAGCTAAGCCTTCTACTTCGCATTCATTTGAAGCTAAATCATTTGTTTCGCATGGATTTGAATGTAAGCCTTGTCCTTCGAATTGATTTGAAGCTAAATCATGTGTTTCGTATGGATTTGATGCTAAACCTTCTACATCGAATTGATTTGAAGCTAAATCATGTGTCTCGCATGGATTTGAAGCTACCTCGTTTGTTCCTACAGTATTTAAATCTATATCACTTATATCGCAAGTATTTGAAGCTAAAACATATGTGTCGCATGGATTTGAAGCTGAACCTACTACATCGCATTGATGTGTAGCTAAATCTTGTGTATCGCATGGATTTGAAGCTAAACCTTCTACATCGCATTGGTTTGAAGCTAAATCATGTGAATCGCATGGATTTGAAGCTAACTCGTTCGTTTCGCATGCAGTTGTAGCTAAATGATATATATCACAAGTATTTGTAGCTAATCCATTTGTTTTGCATGGATTTGAAGCTAAGCCCTCTACTTCGCATTCATTTGAAGCTAAATCATTTGTTTCGCATGGATTTGAAGCTAAGCCTTCTACATCACATTGATTTGCAGCGAAATCATGTGAATCGCATGGATTTGAAGCTAACTCGTTCGTTTCGCATGCAGTTGTAGCTTAATAATATATATCACAAGTATTTGTAGCTAAACCATTTGTTTTGCATGGATTTGAAGCTAAGCCTTCTACTTCGCATTCATTTGAAGCTAAATCATTTGTTTCGCATGGATTTGAATGTAAGCCTTGTCCTTCGAATTGATTTGAAGCTAAATCATGTATTTCGTATGGATCTAAACCTTCTACATCGAATTGATTTGAAGCTAAATCATGTGTCTCGCATGGATTTGAAGCTACTTCGTTTGTTCCTACAGTATTTAAATCTATATCACTTATATCGCAAGTATTTGAAGCTAAAACATATGTGTCGCATGGATTTGAAGCTGAACCTACTACATCGCATTGATGTGTAGCTAAATCTTGTGTATCGCATGGATTTGAAGCTAAACCTTCTACATCGCATTGGTTTGCAGCTAAATCATGTGATTCGCATGGATTTGAAGCTAACTCGTTCGTTTCGCATGCTGTTGTAGCTAAATGATATATATCACAAGTATTTGTAGCTAATCCATTTGTTTTGCATGGATTTGAAGCTAAGCCCTCTACTTCGCATTCATTTGAAGCTAAATCATTTGTTTCGCATGGATTTGAAGCTAAGCCTTCTACATCACATTGATTTGCAGCGAAATCATGTGAATCGCATGGATTTGAAGCTAACTCGTTCGTTTCGCATGCAGTTGTAGCTTAATAATATATATCACAAGTATTTGTAGCTAAACCATTTGTTTTGCATGGATTTGAAGCTAAGCCTTCTACTTCGCATTCATTTGAAGCTAAATCATTTGTTTCGCATGGATTTGAATGTAAGCCTTGTCCTTCGAATTGATTTGAAGCTAAATCATGTATTTCGTATGGATTTGATGCTAAACCTTCTACATCGAATTGATTTGAAGCTAAATCATGTGTCTCGCATGGATTTGAAGCTACCTCGTTTGTTCCTACAGTATTTAAATCTATATCACTTATATCGCAAGTATTTGAAGCTAAAACATATGTGTCGCATGGATTTGAAGCTGAACCTACTACATCGCATTGATGTGTAGCTAAATCTTGTGTATCGCATGGATTTGAAGCTAAACCTTCTACATCGCATTGGTTTGCAGCTAAATCATGTGATTCGCATGGATTTGAAGCTAACTCGTTCGTTTCGCATGCAGTTGTAGCTAAATGATATATATCACAAGTATTTGTAGCTAAACCATTTGTTTTGCATGGATTTGAAGCTAAGCCTTCTACTTCGCATTCATTTGAAGCTAAATCATTTGTTTCGCATGGATTTGAATGTAAGCCTTGTCCTTCGAATTGATTTGAAGCTAAATCATGTGTTTCGTATGGATTTGATGCTAAACCTTCTACATCGAATTGATTTGAAGCTAAATCATGTGTCTCGCATGGATTTGAAGCTACCTCGTTTGTTCCTACAGTATTTAAATCTATATCACTTATATCGCAAGTATTTGAAGCTAAAACATATGTGTCGCATGGATTTGAAGCTGAACCTACTACATCGCATTGATGTGTAGCTAAATCTTGTGTATCGCATGGATTTGAAGCTAAACCTTCTACATCGCATTGGTTTGAAGCTAAATCATGTGAATCGCATGGATTTGAAGCTAACTCGTTCGTTTCGCATGCAGTTGTAGCTAAATGATATATATCACAAGTATTTGTAGCTAATCCATTTGTTTTGCATGGATTTGAAGCTAAGCCCTCTACTTCGCATTCATTTGAAGCTAAATCATTTGTTTCGCATGGATTTGAAGCTAAGCCTTCTACATCACATTGATTTGCAGCGAAATCATGTGAATCGCATGGATTTGAAGCTAACTCGTTCGTTTCGCATGCAGTTGTAGCTTAATAATATATATCACAAGTATTTGTAGCTAAACCATTTGTTTTGCATGGATTTGAAGCTAAGCCTTCTACTTCGCATTCATTTGAAGCTAAATCATTTGTTTCGCATGGATTTGAATGTAAGCCTTGTCCTTCGAATTGATTTGAAGCTAAATCATGTATTTCGTATGGATTTGATGCTAAACCTTCTACATCGAATTGATTTGAAGCTAAATCATGTGTCTCGCATGGATTTGAAGCTACCTCGTTTGTTCCTACAGTATTTAAATCTATATCACTTATATCGCAAGTATTTGAAGCTAAAACATATGTGTCGCATGGATTTGAAGCTGAACCTACTACATCGCATTGATGTGTAGCTAAATCTTGTGTATCGCATGGATTTGAAGCTAAACCTTCTACATCGCATTGGTTTGCAGCTAAATCATGTGATTCGCATGGATTTGAAGCTAACTCGTTCGTTTCGCATGCAGTTGTAGCTAAATGATAAATATCACAAGTATTTGTAGCTAAACCATTTGTTTTGCATGGATTTGAAGCTAAGCCTTCTACTTCGCATTCATTTGAAGCTAAATCATTTGTTTCGCATGGATTTGAATGTAAGCCTTGTCCTTCGAATTGATTTGAAGCTAAATCATGTGTTTCGTATGGATTTGATGCTAAACCTTCTACATCGAATTGATTTGAAGCTAAATCATGTGTCTCGCATGGATTTGAAGCTACCTCGTTTGTTCCTACAGTATTTAAATCTATATCACTTATATCGCAAGTATTTGAAGCTAAAACATATGTGTCGCATGGATTTGAAGCTGAACCTACTACATCGCATTGATGTGTAGCTAAATCTTGTGTATCGCATGGATTTGAAGCTAAACCTTCTACATCGCATTGGTTTGAAGCTAAATCATGTGAATCGCATGGATTTGAAGCTAACTCGTTCGTTTCGCATGCAGTTGTAGCTAAATGATATATATCACAAGTATTTGTAGCTAATCCATTTGTTTTGCATGGATTTGAAGCTAAGCCCTCTACTTCGCATTCATTTGAAGCTAAATCATTTGTTTCGCATGGATTTGAAGCTAAGCCTTCTACATCACATTGATTTGCAGCGAAATCATGTGTTTCGCATGGATTTGAAGCTAACTCGTTCGTTTCGCATGCAGTTGTAGCTTAATAATGTATATCACAAGTATTTGTAGCTAAACCATTTGTTTTGCATGGATTTGAAGCTAAGCCTTCTACTTCGCATTCATTTGAAACTAAATCATTTGTTTCGCATGGATTTGAATCTAAGCCTTGTCCTTCGAATTGATTTGAAGCTAAATCATGTGTTTCGTATGGATTTGAAGCCAAATCTTCTACATCGAATTAATTTGAAGCTAAATCATGTGTCTCGCATGGAATTGAAGCTACCTCGTTTGTTCCTGCAGTATTTAAAGCTATATCACTTATATCGCAAGTATTTGAAGCTAAAACATATGTGTCGCATGGATTTGAAGCTGAACCTACTACATCGCATTGATTTGAAGCTAAATCTTGTGTATCGCATGGATTTGAAGCTAAACCTTCTACATCGCATTGGTTTGAAGCTAAATCATGTGAATCGCATGGATTTGATGCTAACTCGTTCGTTTCGAATGATGTTGTAGCTAAATGATATATATCACAAGTATTTGTAGCTAATCCATTTGTTTTGCATGGATTTGAAGCTAAGCCCTCTACTTCGCATTCATTTGAAGCTAAATCATTTGTTTCGCATGGATTTGAAGCTAAGCCTTCTACATCACATTGATTTGCAGCGAAATCGTGTGTTTCGCATGGATTTGAAGCTAACTCGTTCGTTTCGCATGCAGTTGTAGCTTAATAATGTATATCACAAGTATTTGTAGCTAAACCATTTGTTTTGCATGGATTTGAAGCTAAGCCTTCTACTTCGCATTCATTTGAAGCTAAATCATTTGTTTCGCATGGATTTGAATCTAAGCCTTGTCCTTCGAATTGATTTGAAGCTAAATCATGTGTTTCGTATGGATTTGAAGCCAAACCTTCTACATCGAATTAATTTGAAGCTAAATCATGTGTCTCGCATGGAATTGAAGCTACCTCGTTTGTTCCTACAGTATTTAAAGCTATATCACTTATATCGCAAGTATTTGAAGCTAAAACATATGTGTCGCATGGATTTGAAGCTGAACCTACTACATCGCATTGATTTGAAGCTAAATCTTGTGTATCGCATGGATTTGAAGCTAAACCTTCTACATCGCATTGGTTTGAAGCTAAATCATGTGAATCGCATGGATTTGATGCTAACTCGTTCGTTTCGAATGCTGTTGTAGCTAAATGATATATATCACAAGTATTTGTAGCTAATCCATTTGTTTTAATGGATTTGAAGCTAAGCCCTCTACTTCGCATTCATTTGAAGCTAAATCATTTGTTTCGCATGGATTTGAAGCTAAACCTTCTACATCGCATTGGTTTGAAGCTAAATCAAGTGAATCGCATGGATTTGAAGCTAACTCGTTCGTTTCACATGCAGTTGTAGCTAAATGATATATATCACAAGTATTTGTAGCTAAACCATTTGTTTTGCATGGATTTGAAGCTAATCCTTCTACTTCGCATTCATTTGAAGCTAAATCATTTGTTTCGCATGGATTTGAAGCTAAGCCTTCTACATCACATTGATTTGCTGCTAAATCATGTGTTTCGCATGGATTTGAAGCTAACTCGTTCGTTTCGCATGCAGTTGTAGCTTAATAATGTATATCACAAGTATTTGTACCTAAACCATTTGTTTTGCATGGATTTGAAGCTAAGCCTACTACTTCGCATTCATTTGAAGCTAAATCATTTGTTTCGTATGGATTTGAAGCTAAGCCTTCTACATCACATTGATTTGCAGCTAAATCATGTGTTTCACATGGATTTGAAGCTAACTCGTTCGTTTCACATGCGGTTGTAGCTTAATAATGTATATCACAAGTATTTGTAGCTAAACCATTTGTTTTGCATGGATTTGAAGCTAAGCCTTCTACTTCGCATTCATTTGAAGCTAAATCATTTGTTTCGCATGGATTTGAATCTAAGCCTTGTCCTTCGAATTGATTTGAAGCTAAATCATGTGTTTCGTATGGATTTGAAGCCAACCCTTCTACATCGAATTGATTTGAAGCTAAATCATGTGTCTCGCATGGAATTGAAGCCACCTCGTTTGTTCCTACAGTATTTAAAGCTATATCACTTATATCGCAAGTATTTGAAACTAAAACATATGTGTCGCATGGATTTGAAGCTAAGCCTTCTACATCACATTGATTTGCAGCTAAATCATGTGTTTCGCATGGAATTGAAGCTAACTCGTTCGTTTCGCATGCAGTTGTAGCTTAATAATGTATATCACAAGTATTTGTAGCTAAACCATTTGTTTTGCACGGATTTGAAGCTAAGCCTTCTACTTCGCATTCATTTGAAGCTAAATCATTTGTTTCGCATGGATTTGAATCTAAGCCTTGTCCTTCGAATTGATTTGAAGCTAAATCATGTGTTTCGTATGGATTTGTAGCCAAATCTTCTACATCGAATAAATTTGAAGGTAACTCATGTGTCTCGCATGGAATTGAAGCTACCTCGTTTGTTCCTACAGTATTTAAAGCTATATCACTTATATCGCAAGTATTTGAAGCTAAAACATATGTGTCGCATGGATTTGAAGCTGAACCTACTACATCGCATTGATTTGAAGCTAAATCTTGTGTATCGCATGGATTTGAAGCTAAACTTTCTACATCGCATTGGTTTGAAGCTAAATCATGTGAATCGCATGGATTTGAAGATAACTCGTTCGTTTCGCATGCAGTTGTAGCTTAATAATGTATATCACAAGTATTTGTAGCTAAACCATTTGTTTTGCATGGATTTGAAGCTAAGCCTTCTACTTCGCATTCATTTGAAGCTAAATCATTTGTTTCGCATGGATTTGAAGATAAGCCTTCTACATCACATTGGTTTGCAGCTAAATCATGTGTTTCGCATGGATTTGAAGCCAACTCGTTCGTTTCGCATGCAGTTGTAGCTTAATAATGTATATCACAAGTATTTGTAGCTAAACCATTTGTTTTGCATGGATTTGAAGCTAAGCCTTCTACTTCGCATTCATTTGAAGCTAAATCATTTGTTTCGCATGGATTTGAATCTAAGCCTTGTCCTTCGAATTGATTTGAAGCTAAATCATGTGTTTCGTATGGATTTGAAGCCAAACCTTCTACATCGAATTGATTTGAAGCTAAATCATGTGTTTTGCATGGAATTGAAGCTACCTTGTTTGTTCCTACAGTATTTAAAGCTATATCACTTATATCGCAAGTATTTGAAGCTAAAACATATGTGTCGCATGGATTTGAAGCTGAACCTACTACATCGCATTGATTTGAAGCTAAATCTTGTGTCTCGCATGGATTTGAAGCTACCTCGTTTGTTCCTACAGTATTTAAATCTATATCACTTATATCGCCAGTATTTGAAGCTAAAACATATGTGTCGCATGGATTTGAAGCTGAACCTACTACATCGCATTGATTTGAAGATAAATCTTGTGTATCGCATGGATTTGAAGCTAAACCTTCTACATCGCATTGGTTTGAAGCCAAATCATGTGAATCGCATGGATTTGAAGCTAACTCGTTCGTTTCGCATGCAGTTGTAGCTTAATAATGTATATCACAAGTATTTGTAGCTAAACCATTTGTTTTGCATGGATTTGAAGCTAAGCCTTCTACTTCGCATTCATTTGAAGCTAAATCATTTGTTTCGCATTGATTTGAAGCTAAGCCTTCTACATCACATTGATTTGCAGCTAAATCATGTGTTTCGCATGGATTTGAAGCTAACTTGTTCGTTTCGCATGCAGGTGTAGCTTAATAATGTATATCACAAGTATTTGCAGCTAAACCATTTGTTTTGCATGGATTTGAAGCTAAGCCTTCTACTTCGCATTCATTTGAAGCTAAATCATTTGTTTCGCATGGATTTGAAGCTAAACCTTCTTCATTGCATTGATTTGCAGCTAAATCATGTGTTTCGCATGGATTTGAAGCTAATTCGTTCGTTTCGCATGCAGTTGTAGCTTAATAATGTATATCACAAGAATTTGTATCTAAACCATTTGTTTTGCATGGATTTGAAGCTAAGCCTTCTACTTCGCATTCATTTGAAGCTAAATCATTTGTTTCGCATGGATTTGAAGCTAAACCTTCTTCATTGCATTGATTTGCAGCTAAATCATGTGTTTCGCATGGATTTGAAGCTAACTCGTTCGTTTCGCATGCAGGTGTAGCTTAATAATGTATATCACAAGTATTTGCAGCTAAACCATTTGTTTTGCATGGATTTGAAGCTAAGCCTTCTACTTCGCATTCATTTGAAGCTAAATCATTTGTTTCGCATGGATTTGAATCTAAGCCTTGTCCTTCGAATTGATTTGAAGCTAAATCATGTGTTTCGTATGGATTTGAAGCCAAACCTTCTACATCGAATTAATTTGAAGCTAAATCATGTGTCTCGCATGGAATTGAAGCTACCTCGTTTGTTCCTACAGTATTTAAAGCTATATCACTTATATCGCAAGTATTTGAAGCTAAAACATATGTGTCGCATGGATTTGAAGCTGAACCTACTACATCGCATTGATTTGAAGCTAAATCTTGTGTATCGCATGGATTTGAAGCTAAACCTTCTACATCGCATTGGTTTGAAGCTAAATCATGTGAATCGCATGGATTTGATGCTAACTCGTTCGTTTCGAATGCTGTTGTAGCTAAATGATATATATCACAAGTATTTGTAGCTAATCCATTTGTTTTGCATGGATTTGAAGCTAAGCCCTCTACTTCGCATTCATTTGAAGCTAAATCATTTGTTTCGCATGGATTTGAAGCTAAACCTTCTACATCGCATTGGTTTGAAGCTAAATCAAGTGAATCGCATGGATTTGAAGCTAACTCGTTCGTTTCACATGCAGTTGTAGCTAAATGATATATATCACAAGTATTTGTAGCTAAACCATTTGTTTTGCATGGATTTGAAGCTAATCCTTCTACTTCGCATTCATTTGAAGCTAAATCATTTGTTTCGCATGGATTTGAAGCTAAGCCTTCTACATCACATTGATTTGCTGCTAAATCATGTGTTTCGCATGGATTTGAAGCTAACTCGTTCGTTTCGCATGCAGTTGTAGCTTAATAATGTATATCACAAGTATTTGTACCTAAACCATTTGTTTTGCATGGATTTGAAGCTAAGCCTACTACTTCGCATTCATTTGAAGCTAAATCATTTGTTTCGTATGGATTTGAAGCTAAGCCTTCTACATCACATTGATTTGCAGCTAAATCATGTGTTTCACATGGATTTGAAGCTAACTCGTTCGTTTCACATGCGGTTGTAGCTTAATAATGTATATCACAAGTATTTGTAGCTAAACCATTTGTTTTGCATGGATTTGAAGCTAAGCCTTCTACTTCGCATTCATTTGAAGCTAAATCATTTGTTTCGCATGGATTTGAATCTAAGCCTTGTCCTTCGAATTGATTTGAAGCTAAATCATGTGTTTCGTATGGATTTGAAGCCAACCCTTCTACATCGAATTGATTTGAAGCTAAATCATGTGTCTCGCATGGAATTGAAGCCACCTCGTTTGTTCCTACAGTATTTAAAGCTATATCACTTATATCGCAAGTATTTGAAACTAAAACATATGTGTCGCATGGATTTGAAGCTGAACCTACTACATCGCATTGATTTGAAGCTAAATCTTGTGTATCGCATGGATTTGAAGCTAAACCTTCTACATCGCATTGGTTTGAAGCTAAATCATTGAATCGCATGGATTTGATGCTAACTCGTTCGTTTCGAATGCTGTTGTAGCTAAATGATATATATCACAAGTATTTGTAGCTAATCCATTTGTTTTGCATGGATTTGAAGCCAAGCCCTCTACTTCGCATTCATTTGAAGCTAAATCATTTGTTTCGCATGGATTTGAAGCTAAACCTTCTACATCGCATTGGTTTGAAGCTAAATCAAGTGAATCGCATGGATTTGAAGCTAACTCGTTCGTTTCACATGCAGTTGTAGCTAAATGATATATATCACAAGTATTTGTAGCTAAACCATTTGTTTTGCATGGATTTGAAGCTAATCCTTCTACTTCGCATTCATTTGAAGCTAAATCATTTGTTTCGCATGGATTTGAAGCTAAGCCTTCTACATCACATTGATTTGCTGCTAAATCATGTGTTTCGCATGGATTTGAAGCTAACTCGTTCGTTTCGCATGCAGTTGTAGCTTAATAATGTATATCACAAGTATTTGTACCTAAACCATTTGTTTTGCATGGATTTGAAGCTAAGCCTTCTACTTCGCATTCATTTGAAGCTAAATCATTTGTTTCGTATGGATTTGAAGCTAAGCCTTCTACATCACATTGATTTGCAGCTAAATCATGTGTTTCACATGGATTTGAAGCTAACTCGTTCGTTTCACATGCGGTTGTAGCTTAATAATGTATATCACAAGTATTTGTAGCTAAACCATTTGTTTTGCATGGATTTGAAGCTAAGCCTTCTACTTCGCATTCATTTGAAGCTAAATCATTTGTTTCGCATGGATTTGAATCTAAGCCTTGTCCTTCGAATTGATTTGAAGCTAAATCATGTGTTTCGTATGGATTTGAAGCCAACCCTTCTACATCGAATTGATTTGAAGCTAAATCATGTGTCTCGCCTGGAATTGAAGCCACCTCGTTTGTTCCTACAGTATTTAAAGCTATATCACTTATATCGCAAGTATTTGAAACTAAAACATATGTGTCGCATGGATTTGAAGCTAAGCCTTCTACATCACATTGATTTGCAGCTAAATCATGTGTTTCGCATGGATTTGAAGCTAACTCGTTCGTTTCGCATGCAGTTGTAGCTTAATAATGTATATCACAAGTATTTGTAGCTAAACCATTTGTTTTGCACGGATTTGAAGCTAAGCGTTCTACTTCGCATTCATTTGAAGCTAAATCATTTGTTTCGCATGGATTTGAATCTAAGCCTTGTCCTTCGAATTGATTTGAAGCTAAATCATGTGTTTCGTATGGATTTGTAGCCAAATCTTCTACATCGAATAAATTTGAAGGTAACTCATGTGTCTCGCATGGAATTGAAGCTACCTCGTTTGTTCCTACAGTATTTAAAGCTATATCACTTATATCGCAAGTATTTGAAGCTAAAACATATGTGTCGCATGGATTTGAAGCTGAACCTACTACATCGCATTGATTTGAAGCTAAATCTTGTGTATCGCATGGATTTGAAGCTAAACCTTCTACATCGCATTGGTTTGAAGCTAAATCATGTGAATCGCATGGATTTGAAGCTAACTCGTTCGTTTCGCATGCAGTTGTAGCTTAATAATGTATATCACAAGTATTTGTAGCTAAACCATTTGTTTTGAATGGATTTGAAGCTAAGCCTTCTACTTCGCATTCATTTGAAGCTAAATCATTTGTTTCGCATGGATTTGAAGCTGAACCTACTACATCGCATTGATTTGAAGCTAAATCTTGTGTTTCGCATGGATTTGAAGCTAACTCGTTCGTTTCGCATGCAGTTGTAGCTTAATAATGTATATCACAAGTATTTGTAGCTAAACCATTTGTTTTGCATGGATTTGAAGCTAAGCCTTCTACTTCGCATTCATTTGAAGATAAATCATTTGTTTCGCATGGATTTGAATCTAAGCCTTGTCCTTCGAATTGATTTGAAGCTAAATCATGTGTTTCGTATGGATTTGAAGCTAAACCTTCTACATTGAATTGACTTGAAGCTAAATAATGTGTCTCGCATGGATTTGAAGCTACCTCGTTTGTTCCTACAGTATTTAAAGCTATATCACTTATATCGCAAGTATTTGAAGCTAAAACATATGTGTCGCATGGATTTGAAGCTGAACCTACTACATCGCATTGATTTGAAGCTAAATCTTGTGTATCGCATGGATTTGTAGCTAAACCTTCCACATCGCATTGGTTTGAAGCTAAATCATGTGAATCGCATGGATTTGAAGCTAACTCGTTCGTTTCGCATGCAGTTGTAGCTAAATGATATATATCACAAGTATTTGTAGCTAAACCACTTGTTTTGCATGGATTTGAAACTAAGCCTTCTACTTCGTATTCGTTTGAAGCTAAATCATTTGTTTCGCATGGATTTGAAGCTAAGCCTTCTATATCACATTGATTTGCAGCTAAATCATGTGTTTCGCATGGATTTGAAGCTAACTCGTTCGTTTCGCATGCAGTTGTAGCTTAATAATGTATATCACAAGTATTTGTAGCTAAACCATTTGTTTTGCATGGATTTGAAGCTAAGCCTTCTACTTCGCATTCATTTGAAGATAAATCATTTGTTACGCATGGATTTGAATCTAAGCCTAGTCCTTCGAATTGATTTGAAGCTAAATCATGAGTTTCGTATGGATTTGAAGCCAAACCTTCTACATCGAATTGATTTGAAGCTAAATCATGTGTCTCGCATGGAATTGATGAAAACCATCTACATCGCATTGATTTGAAGCTTAATGATGTGTATCGCATGGATTTGAAGCTAAACCTTCTACATCACATTGATTTGCAGCTAAATCATGTGTTTCGCATGGATTTGAAGCTAACTCGTTCGTTTCGCATGCAGTTGTAGCTAAATAATGTATATCACAAGTATTTGTAGCTAAACTATTTGTTTTGCATGGGTTTGAAGCTAAGCCTTCTACTTCGCATTGATTTGAAGCTCAATCATTTGTTTCGCATGGAATTGAATCTAAGTCTTGTCCTTCGAATTGATTTGAAGCTAAATCATGTGTTTCGTATGGATTTGAAGCTAAACCTTCTACATCGCATTGATTTGTAGCTAAACATTCTACATTCTATTGATTTGAAGCTAAACCTTCTACCTCTTATTGATTTGAAGCTAAACCTTCTACATCGCATTGATTTGAAGATAAATCGTGTGTTTCGCATTGATATGAAGCTAACTCGTTAGTTTCGCATGCAGTTGTAGCTAAATAATGAATATCACAAGTATTTGTAGCTAAACCATTTGTTTCGCATGGATTTGAAGCTACGCATTCTACTTCGCATTGATTTGAAGCTAAATCATTTGTTTCGCATGGAATTGAAGCTACCTCGTTTGTTCCTCCTGCATTTGAAGCTACATCACTTCTATCGCATGGATTTGAAGCTGAACCTACTACATCGCATTGATTTGAAGCTAATTCTTGTGTATCGCATGGATTTGAAGAAAACCATCTACATCGCATTGATTTGTAGCTAAACCTTCTACATTCTATTGATTTGTAGCTAAACCTTCTACCTCTTATTGATTTGAAGCTAAACCTTCTACATCGCATTGATTTGAAGATAAATCGTGTGTTTCGCATGGATATGCAGCTAACTCGTTCGTTTCGCATGCAGTTGTAGCTAAATGATATATATCACAAGTATTTGTTGCTAAACCATTTGTTTCGCATGGATTTGAAGCAACGCCTTCTACTTCGCATTGATTTGAAGCTAAATCATTTTTTTCGAATGGAATTGAAGCCACCTCGTTTGTTCCTCCAGCTTTTGAAGCTATATCACTTATATCGCAAGTATTTGAAGCTAAATCATATGTGACGCATGGATTTGAAGCTGAACCTTCTACATCGCATTGATTTGAAGCTAAATCTTGTGTATCGCATGGATTTGAAGCAGAACCTTCTACATCGCATTGATTTGAAGCTAAATCTAGTGTATCGCATGGATATGAAGCTAAACCTTCTACATCGCATTGATTTGCAGCTAAATCATGTGTTTCGCATGGATTTAAAGCTAACTCGTTCGTTTCGCCTGCAGTTGAATTTACATCACTTATATCGCAAGTATTTGAAGCTAAATCATGTGTATCGCGTGGATTTTGATGCTAACTCGTTTGATTAGTCTGCATTTGAAGCTATATCAATTATACCCCAAGTGTTTGAAGCTAAATCATATGTTTCGCGTGAATTTGAAGCTAAACCTTCTACATCGCATTGATTTGAAGCTAAATCATGTCTTTCACAAGTATTTGAAGATGAACCATTTGAATCGCATTGATTTGAACCCGAAACTTCTACTTCGCACCTATTTGCAGCTAAATCATTTGTTTCGCATGGATTTGAAGCTAAGCCTTCTACATCACATTTATTTGCAGCTAAATCATGTGTTTCGCATGGATTTGAAGCTAACTCGTTCGTTTCGCATGCAGTTGTAGCTTAATAATGTATATCACAAGTATTTGTAGCTTAACCATTTGTTTCGCATGGATTTGAAGCAACGGCTTCTACTTCGCATTGATTTGAAGCTAAATCATTTGTTTCGAATGGAATTGAAGCCACCTCGTTTGTTCCTCCAGCTTTTGAAGCTATATCACTTATATCGCAAGTATTTGAAGCTAAATCATATGTGACGCATGGATTTGAAGCTGAACCTTCTACATCGCATTGATTTGAAGCTAAATCTTGTGTATCGCATGGATTTGAAGCACAACCTTCTACATCGCATTGATTTGAAGCTAAATCTAGTGTATCGCATGGATATGAAGCTAAACCTTCTACATCGCATTGATTTGCAGCTAAATCATGTGTTTCGCATGGATATGAAGCTAACTCGTTCGTTTCGCCTGCAGTTGAATTTACATCACTTATATCGCAAGTATTTGAAGCTAAATCATGTGTATCCCGTGGATTTTGATGCTAACTCGTTTGATTAGTCTGCATTTGAAGCTATATCACTTATACCCCAAGTGTTTGAAGCAAATCATATGTTTCGCGTGAATTTGAAGCTAAACCTTCTACATCGCATTGATTTGAAGCTAAATCATGTCTTTCACAAGTATTTGAAGATGAACCATTTGAATCGCATTGATTTGAACCCGAAACTTCTACTTCGCACCTGTTTGCAGCTAAATCATTTGTTTCGCATGGATTTGAAGCTAAGCCTTCTACATCACATTGATTTGCAGCTAAATCATGTGTTTCGCATGGATTTGAAGCAACGCCTTCTACTTCGCATTGATTTGAAGCTAAATCATTTGTTTCGAATGGAATTGAAGCTAACTCGTTCGTTTCGCCTGCAGTTGAATTTACATCACTTATATCGCAAGTATTTGAAGCTAAATCATGTGTATCGCGTGGATTTTGATGCTAACTCGTTTGATTAGTCTGCATTTGAAGCTATATCACTTATACCCCAAGTGTTTGAAGCTAAATCATATGTTTCGCGTGAATTTGAAGCTAAACCTTCTACATCGCATTGATTTGAAGCTAAATCATGTCTTTCACAAGTATTTGAAGATGAACCATTTGAATCGCATTGATTTGAACCCGAAACTTCAACTTCGCACCTATTTGCAGCTAAATCATTTGTTTCGCATGGATTTGAAACTACCTCGTTTGTTCCTCCAGCTTTTGAAGCTATATCACTTATATCGCAAGTATTTGAAGCTAAATCATATGTGTCGTATGGATTTGAAGCAGAACCTTCTACATCGCATTTATTTGAAGCTAAATCTAGTGTATCGCATGGATTTGTAGCTAAACCTGCTACATCGCATTGATTTGCAGCTAAATGATGTGTTTCGCATGGATTTGAAGCTAACTCGTTCGTTTCGCCTTCATTTGAAACTATATCACTTATATCGCAAGTATTTGAAGCTAAATCATATGTGCCGCATGGATTTGAAGCTGAACCTACTACATCGCATTGATTTGAAGCTAAATCTTGTGTATCGCACGGATTTGAAGTTAACCCTTCAACATCGCATTGATTTGAAGCTAAACCATTTGTTTCGCATGGATTTGAAGCAACGGCTTCTACTTCGCATTGATTTGAAGCTAAATCATTTGTTTCGAATGGAATTGAAGCCACCTCGTTTGTTCCTCCAGCTTTTGAAGCTATATCACTTATATCGCAAGTATTTGAAGCTAAATCATATGTGACGCATGGATTTGAAGCTGAACCTTCTACATCGCATTGATTTGAAGCTAAATCTTGTGTATCGCATGGATTTGAAGCACAACCTTCTACATCGCATTGATTTGCAGCTAAATCATGTGTTTCGCATGGATTTGAAGCAACGCCTTCTACTTCGCATTGATTTGAAGCTAAATCATTTGTTTCGAATGGAATTGAAGCTAACTCGTTCGTTTCGCCTGCAGTTGAATTTACATCACTTATATCGCAAGTATTTGAAGCTAAATCATGTGTATCGCGTGGATTTTGATGCTAACTCGTTTGATTAGTCTGCATTTGAAGCTATATCACTTATACCCCAAGTGTTTGAAGCAAATCATATGTTTCGCGTGAATTTGAAGCTAAACCTTCTACATCGCATTGATTTGAAGCTAAATCATGTCTTTCACAAGTATTTGAAGATGAACCATTTGAATCGCATTGATTTGAACCCGAAACTTCTACTTCGCACCTATTTGCAGCTAAATCATTTGTTTCGCATGGATTTGAAGCTAAGCCTTCTACATCACATTGATTTGCAGCTAAATCATGTGTTTCGCATGGATTTGAAGCAACGCCTTCTACTTCGCATTGATTTGAAGCTAAATCATTTGTTTCGAATGGAATTGAAGCTAACTCGTTCGTTTCGCCTGCAGTTGAATTTACATCACTTATATCGCAAGTATTTGAAGCTAAATCATGTGTATCGCGTGGATTTGATGCTAACTCGTTTGATTAGTCTGCATTTGAAGCTATATCACTTATACCCAAGTGTTTGAAGCTAAATCATATGTTTCGCGTGAATTTGAAGCTAAACCTTCTACATCGCATTGATTTGAAGCTAAATCATGTCTTTCACAAGTATTTGAAGATGAACCATTTGAATCGCATTGATTTGAACCCGAAACTTCAACTTCGCACCTATTTGCAGCTAAATCATTTGTTTCGCATGGATTTGAAACTACCTCGTTTGTTCCTCCAGCTTTTGAAGCTATATCACTTATATCGCAAGTATTTGAAGCTAAATCATATGTGTCGTATGGATTTGAAGCAGAACCTTCTACATCGCATTTATTTGAAGCTAAATCTAGTGTATCGCATGGATTTGTAGCTAAACCTGCTACATCGCATTGATTTGCAGCTAAATGATGTGTTTCGCATGGATTTGAAGCTAACTCGTTCGTTTCGCCTTCATTTGAAACTATATCACTTATATCGCAAGTATTTGAAGCTAAATCATATGTGCCGCATGGATTTGAAGCTGAACCTACTACATCGCATTGATTTGACGCTAAATCTTGTGTATCGCACGGATTTGAAGTTAACCCTTCTACATCGCATTGATTTGAAGCTAAACCATTTGTTTCACATGGATTTGAAGCTACGCCTTCTACTTCGCATTGATTTGAAGCTAAATCTTTTGTTTCGCAAGTATTTGAAGCTAAATCATATGTGCCGCATGGATTTGAAGGTGAACCTACTACATCGCATTGATTTGAAGCTAAATTTTGTGTATAGCATGGATTTGAAGCTAAAACTTCTACATCGCATTGATTTGAAGCTAAATCATGTGTTTCGTATGGATTTGAACCTAAACCTTCTACATCGCATTGATTTGAAACTAAATCATGTGTCTCGCATGGAATTGAAGCTACCTCGTTTGTTCCTACAGCTTTTGAAGCTATATCACTTATATCGTAAGTATTTGAAGCTGAGCCATATGTGTCACATGGATTTGAATCTAAGCCTTGTCCTTCGAATTGATTTGAAGCTAAATCATGTGTTTCGTATGGATTTGAAGCTAAACCTTCTACATCGCATTGATCTGAAGCTAAACCTTCTATATTCTATTGATTTGAAGCTAAACCTTCTACCTCTTATTGATTTGAAGCTGAACCTTCTACATCGCATTGATTTGAAGCTGAATCTTGTGTATCGCATGGATTTGATGCTAAACCCACTACATCGCATTGATTTGAAGATAAATCGTGTGTTTCGCATGGATTTGAAGCGAAGTATTGTATTTCACAAGTATTTGTAGCTAAACCATTTGTTTCGCATGGATTTGAAGCTACGCCTTCTACTTCGCATTGATTTGAAGCTAAATCGTTTGTTTCGCATGGAATCGAAGCTACCTCGTTTGTTACTCCTGCTTTTGAAGCTATATCACTTATGTCGCATGGATTTGAAGCTGAGCCTACTACATCGCATTGATTTGAAGCTAAATCTTGTGTATCGCATGGATTTGAAACTAAACCTTCTACATCTCATTGATTTGCTGCTAAATCATGAGTTTCGAATGGATTTGAAGCTAACTCGTTCGTTTCGCCAGCAGTTGAATCTACATCACTTATTTCGCAAGTATTTGAAGCTAAATCATGTGTATTGCGTGGATTTTGAAGCTAACTCGTTTGATTAGTCTGCATTTGAAGCTATATCACTTATACCCCAAGTGTTTGAAGCTAAATCATATGTTTCGCGTGGATTTGAAGCTGAACCTAATACATCGCATTGATTTGAAGCTAAATCTTGTGTATCGCATGGATTTGAAGCTAAACCATCTACATCGCATTGATTTGAAGATAAATCATTTGTTTCGCATGGATTTGAATCTAAGCCTTGTCCTTCGAATTGATTTGAAGCTAAATCATGTGTTTCGTATGGATTTGAAACTAAACCTTCTACATCGCATTGATTTGAAGCTAAACCTTCTACATCGCATTGATTTGAAGCTAAACATTCTACCTCTTATTGTTTTGAAGCTATACCTTCTACATCGCAATGATTTGCAGCTAAATCATGTGTTTCGCATGGATTTGAAGCTACCCCGTTCCTTTCGCCTGCAGTTGAATCTACATTACTTATATCGCTAGTATTTGAAGCTAAATCATGTGTATCGCGTGGATTTTGAAGCTAACTCGTTTGATTAGTCTTCATTTGTAGCTATATCACTTACACCCCAAGTGTTTGAAGCTATATCATTTGTTTCGCATGGATTTGAAGCTAAACCTTCTACATCGCATTGATTTGCTGCTAAATCATGTGTTTCGCATGGATTTGAAGCTAACTGGTTTGTTTCGTCTGCATTTGAAGCTATGTCACTTATATCGCTAGTATATGAAGCTAAATCATTGGTTTCGCAAGGATTTGAAGCTAAACCTTCTACATCGCATTAATTTTAACTAAATCATATGTTGCGCATGGAATTGAAGCTAACTGGTTTCTTTCGTCTGCATTTGAAGCTGTGCCATTTATATCGCAAGTATCTGAAGCTAAGTCATTGGTTTCGCATGGATTTGAAGCTAAACCTTCTACATCGCATTGATTTGCTGCTAAATCATGTGTTTCGCATGGATTTTGAAGCTAACTCGATTGCTTCGTCTGCATTTGAAGCTATATCACTTATATCCCAAGTGTATGAAGCTCAATCTTTTGTGTTGCATGGATTTGAAGCTAAACCTTCTAAATCGCATTGATTTGAAGCTAAATCATGTTATTCGCTTGGATTTGAAGCTAACTCGTTTGTTTCGTCTGCATTTGAAGCTATGCCAATTATATCGCAAGTATCTGAAGCTAAATCATTGGTTTCGCAAGGATTTGAAGCTAAACCTTCTACATCGCATTGAGTTGAAGCTTAATCATGTGTTTCGCACGGATTTTGAAGCTAACTCGTTCGTTTCGTCTGCATTTGAAGCTATATCACTTATATCGAATTATTGGAAGCTAAATCCCTTGTGTCGCATGGATTTGAAGCTAAATCGTTAGTTTCTCCTGCATTTGAAGCCATATCACTTATATCGCAAGAATCTGAACCTAAATCATTTGTTTCGCATGGATTTGAGTGTAAGCCTTCTACTTCGCATTGATTTGAAGCTGAATCATATATTTCGCTTGGAATTGTAGCTAAACCTTCTACATAGCATTGATTTGAAGCTTGAGCATATGTTTTGCATCAATTTGAAGCTAACTCGTTTGTTTCGTCTGCATTTGAAGCTATGCGACTTATATCGCAAGTATTTGAAGCTAAATCATATGTGTCGTATGGATTTGAAGCAGAACCTTCTACATCGCATTTATTTGAAGCTAAATCTAGTGTATCGCATGGATTTGTAGCTAAACCTGCTACATCGCATTGATTTGCAGCTAAATGATGTGTTTCGCATGGATTTGAAGCTAACTCGTTCGTTTCGCCTTCATTTGAAACTATATCACTTATATCGCAAGTATTTGAAGCTAAATCATATGTGCCGCATGGATTTGAAGCTGAACCTACTACATCGCATTGATTTGACGCTAAATCTTGTGTATCGCACGGATTTGAAGTTAACCCTTCTACATCGCATTGATTTGAAGCTAAACCATTTGTTTCACATGGATTTGAAGCTACGCCTTCTACTTCGCATTGATTTGAAGCTAAATCTTTTGTTTCGCAAGTATTTGAAGCTAAATCATATGTGCCGCATGGATTTGAAGGTGAACCTACTACATCGCATTGATTTGAAGCTAAATTTTGTGTATAGCATGGATTTGAAGCTAAAACTTCTACATCGCATTGATTTGAAGCTAAATCATGTGTTTCGTATGGATTTGAACCTAAACCTTCTACATCGCATTGATTTGAAACTAAATCATGTGTCTCGCATGGAATTGAAGCTACCTCGTTTGTTCCTACAGCTTTTGAAGCTATATCACTTATATCGTAAGTATTTGAAGCTGAGCCATATGTGTCACATGGATTTGAATCTAAGCCTTGTCCTTCGAATTGATTTGAAGCTAAATCATGTGTTTCGTATGGATTTGAAGCTAAACCTTCTACATCGCATTGATCTGAAGCTAAACCTTCTATATTCTATTGATTTGAAGCTAAACCTTCTACCTCTTATTGATTTGAAGCTGAACCTTCTACATCGCATTGATTTGAAGCTGAATCTTGTGTATCGCATGGATTTGATGCTAAACCCACTACATCGCATTGATTTGAAGATAAATCGTGTTTTTCGCATGGATTTGAAGCGAAGTATTGTATTTCACAAGTATTTGTAGCTAAACCATTTGTTTCGCATGGATTTGAAGCTACGCCTTCTACTTCGCATTGATTTGAAGCTAAATCGTTTGTTTCGCATGGAATCGAAGCTACCTCGTTTGTTACTCCTGCTTTTGAAGCTATATCACTTATGTCGCATGGATTTGAAGCTGAGCCTACTACATCGCATTGATTTGAAGCTAAATCTTGTGTATCGCATGGATTTGAAACTAAACCTTCTACATCTCATTGATTTGCTGCTAAATCATGAGTTTCGAATGGATTTGAAGCTAACTCGTTCGTTTCGCCTGCAGTTGAATCTACATCACTTATTTCGCAAGTATTTGAAGCTAAATCATGTGTATTGCGTGGATTTTGAAGCTAACTCGTTTGATTAGTCTGCATTTGAAGCTATATCACTTATACCCCAAGTGTTTGAAGCTAAATCATATGTTTCGCGTGGATTTGAAGCTGAACCTAATACATCGCATTGATTTGAAGCTAAATCTTGTGTATCGCATGGATTTGAAGCTAAACCATCTACATCGCATTGATTTGAAGATAAATCATTTGTTTCGCATGGATTTGAATCTAAGCCTTGTCCTTCGAATTGATTTGAAGCTAAATCATGTGTTTCGTATGGATTTGAAACTAAACCTTCTACATCGCATTGATTTGAAGCTAAACCTTCTACATCGCATTGATTTGAAGCTAAACATTCTACCTCTTATTGTTTTGAAGCTATACCTTCTACATCGCAATGATTTGCAGCTAAATCATGTGTTTCGCATGGATTTGAAGCTACCCCGTTCCTTTCGCCTGCAGTTGAATCTACATTACTTATATCGCTAGTATTTGAAGCTAAATCATGTGTATCGCGTGGATTTTGAAGCTAACTCGTTTGATTAGTCTTCATTTGTAGCTATATCACTTACACCCCAAGTGTTTGAAGCTATATCATTTGTTTCGCATGGATTTGAAGCTAAACCTTCTACATCGCATTGATTTGCTGCTAAATCATGTGTTTCGCATGGATTTGAAGCTAACTGGTTTGTTTCGTCTGCATTTGAAGCTATGTCACTTATATCGCTAGTATATGAAGCTAAATCATTGGTTTCGCAAGGATTTGAAGCTAAACCTTCTACATCGCATTAATTTTAACTAAATCATATGTTGCGCATGGAATTGAAGCTAACTGGTTTCTTTCGTCTGCATTTGAAGCTGTGCCATTTATATCGCAAGTATCTGAAGCTAAGTCATTGGTTTCGCATGGATTTGAAGCTAAACCTTCTACATCGCATTGATTTGCTGCTAAATCATGTGTTTCGCATGGATTTTGAAGCTAACTCGATTGCTTCGTCTGCATTTGAAGCTATATCACTTATATCCCAAGTGTATGAAGCTCAATCTTTTGTGTTGCATGGATTTGAAGCTAAACCTTCTAAATCGCATTGATTTGAAGCTAAATCATGTTATTCGCTTGGATTTGAAGCTAACTCGTTTGTTTCTTCTGCATTTGAATCTATGTCACTTATATCGCAAGTATCCGAAGCTAAATCATTGATTTCGCATGGATTTGATGCTAAACCTTCTACGTCGCTTTGATTTGCTGCTAAATCATGTGTTTCGCATGGATTTTTAAGCTAACTCGATTGCTTCGTCTGCATTTGAAACTATGTCACTTATATCCCAAGTGTTTGAAGCTAAATCATTTGTTTGCATGGATTTGAAGCTAAACCTTCTACATCGCATTGATTTGCTGCTAAATCATGTATTTCGCATGGAATTGATGCTAACTGGTTTGTTTCGTCTGCATTTGAAGCTATGCCAATTATATCGCAAGTATCTGAAGCTAAATCATTGGTTTCGCAAGGATTTGAAGCTAAACCTTCTACATCGCATTGAGTTGAAGCTTAATCATGTGTTTCGCACGGATTTTGAAGCTAACTCGTTCGTTTCGTCTGCATTTGAAGCTATATCACTTATATCGAATTATTGGAAGCTAAATCCCTTGTGTCGCATGGATTTGAAGCTAAATCGTTAGTTTCTCCTGCATTTGAAGCCATATCACTTATATCGCAAGAATCTGAACCTAAATCATTTGTTTCGCATGGATTTGAGTGTAAGCCTTCTACTTCGCATTGATTTGAAGCTGAATCATATATTTCGCTTGGAATTGTAGCTAAACCTTCTACATAGCATTGATTTGAAGCTTGAGCATGTGTTTTGCATCAATTTGAAGCTAACTCGTTTGTTTCGTCTGCATTTGAAGCTATGCGACTTATATCGCAAGTATCTGAAGCAAAATCATTGGTTTCGCATGGATTTGAAGCTAAACCTTCTACATCGCATTGATTTGCTGCTAAATCATGTATTTCGCATGGATTTGAAGCAAACTCGTTTGTTTCATCCGCATTTGAAGCTATATCACATATATCGCAAGTATCTGAAGCTAAATCATTGGTTTCGGATGGATTTGAAGCTAAACCTTCTACATCGCATTGATATGAAGCTAGTTCATGTGTTTCGCATGGATTTGAAGCTAACTCGTTTGTTTCGTCTCCAATTGAAGCTATATCACTTATATCGCAAGTATCTGATGCTAAATCATGTGTTTCGCATGGATTTGAAGCTAACTCCTTTGTTTCCCCTGCATTTGAAGCTATATCACTTATATCGCAAGCATCTGATGCTAAATCATTTTTTTCGCATGGATTTGAAGCTAAACCTTCTACATCGCATTGATTTGAAGCTAATTTATGTGTTTCGCATGGATTTGAAGCTAACTCGTTTGTTTCCCCTGCACTTGAAGCTAACTCGTTTGTTTCCCCTGCATTTGAAGCTATATCACTTATATCGCTAGTATCTAAAGCTAAATCATTTCTTTGGCATGGATTTGAAGCTAAACCTTCAACATCGCTTTGATTTGCAGCTAAATCATGTGTTTCGCATAGATTTGAAGCTAACTCGTTAGTTTCTCCTGCATTTGAAGCTATATCAGTTATATCCCAATTGCTTGAAACTAAATCATTTGTTTCGCATGGATTTGAAGCTAAACCTTCTACATCGCATTGATTTGAAGCTAACTCGTTTGTTTCTTCTGCATTTGAAACTATATCACTTATATCGCAAGTATCTGAAGGTAAATCATTTGTTCGCATGGATTTGAAGCTCAACCTTCTACATCGCTTTGATTTGCAGATAAATCATGTGTTTCGCATGGATTTGAAGCTAACTCGTTTGTTTCCCCTGTATTTGAAGCTATATAACTTATATCGCAAGTATCTGATGCTAAATCATTTGTTTCGCATGGATTTGAAGGTAAACCTTCTACATCGCACTGATTTGCAGCTAAATCATGTGTTTCGCTTGTATATGAAGCTAACTCATTTGTTTCCCCTGCATTTGTAGCTATATCACTTATATCGCAAGTATCTGATCCTAAATCATCTGTGTCGCATTGATTTGAATCTAAACCTTCTACATCGCATTGATTTGAAGCTAAACCTTCTACATCGCATTGATTTGAAGCTAAATCATGTGATTGGCTTGGATTTGAAGCCAACTCGTTTGTTTCGCATGCAGTTGAAGCTATATCACCTATATCCGAAGTGTGTGAAGCTCAATCATTTGTTCCGCATGGACTTGAAGCTTAGCCTTCTACATCGCATTGATTTGAAGCTAAATCATGTGTACCGCACGGATTCTGAAGCTAACTCGTTTGTATCGCCTGCATTTGAAGCTATATCATTTATATCGTAAGTATTTGAAGCGAAATCATCTGTTTCGCACGGATTTGATGCTAAACCTACTACTTCGCATTGATTTGAAGCTAAACCATGTGTTTCGCATGGATTTGAAGCTAACTCGTTTGTTTCGCACGAAATTGCAGCTAAACCATGTGTTTCGCATGAATTTGAAACTAAATCATGTGTTTCGCATGGATTTGAAGCTAACTCGTTTGTTTCGTCTGCAATTGAAGCTATATCACTTATATCGCAAGTATCTAAAGCTAAATCATTTGTTTCCCATGGATTTGAAGCTAAACCTTCAACATCGCATTGATTTGCAGCTAAATCATGTGTTTCGCATGGATTTGAACCTAACTCGTTTGAGTCGTCTGCATTTGAAGCTATATCACTTATATCCCAATTGCTTGAAGCTAAATCATTTGTTTCGCATGGTTTTGAAGCTAAACCTTCTACATCGCATTGATTTGAAGCTAAACCTAATACATCGCAATGATATGAAGCTAAATCATGGGTTTCGCTTGAATTTGTAGCTAAACCTTCAACATCGCATTAATTTGCAGCTAAATCATGTGTTTCGCATGGATTTGAAGCTAACTCGATTGTTTCGTCTGCACTTGAAACTATATCATTTATATCGCAAGTATCTGAAGCTAAATCATTTGTCATGCATGGATTTGAAGCTACACCTTTCACACAGCACTGATTTGGGGCTTAATAGTGTGTTTTGCATGGATTTGAAGCTAACTCGTATGTTTCCCCTGCATTTGAAGCTATATCACTTATATCGCAAGTATCTGATGCTAAATAATTTTTTTCGCATGGATTTGAAGCTAAACCTACTACATCGCTTTGATTTGAAGCTAACTCGTTTGTTTCTTCTGCATTTGAAACTATATCACTTATATCGCAAGTATCTGAAGGTAAATCATTTGTTCGCATGGATTTGAAGCTCAACCTTCTACATCGCTTTGATTTGCAGATAAATCATGTGTTTCGCATGGATTTGAAGCTAACTCGTTTGTTTCCCCTGTATTTGAAGCTATATAACTTATATCGCAAGTATCTGATGCTAAATCATTTGTTTCGCATGGATTTGAAGGTAAACCTTCTACATCGCACTGATTTGCAGCTAAATCATGTGTTTCGCTTGTATATGAAGCTAACTCGTTTGTTTCCCCTGCATTTGTAGCTATATCACTTATATCGCAAGTATCTGATCCTAAATCATCTGTGTCGCATTGATTTGAATCTAAACCTTCTACATCGCATTGATTTGAAGCTAAACCTTCTACATCGCATTGATTTGAAGCTAAATCATGTGATTGGCTTGGATTTGAAGCCAACTCGTTTGTTTCGCATGCAGTTGAAGCTATATCACCTATATCCGAAGTGTGTGAAGCTCAATCATTTGTTCCGCATGGACTTGAAGCTTAGCCTTCTACATCGCATTGATTTGAAGCTAAATCATGTGTACCGCACGGATTCTGAAGCTAACTCGTTTGTATCGCCTGCATTTGAAGCTATATCATTTATATCGTAAGTATTTGAAGCGAAATCATCTGTTTCGCACGGATTTGATGCTAAACCTACTACTTCGCATTGATTTGAAGCTAAACCATGTGTTTCGCATGGATTTGAAGCTAACTCGTTTGTTTCGCACGAAATTGCAGCTAAACCATGTGTTTCGCATGAATTTGAAACTAAATCATGTGTTTCGCATGGATTTGAAGCTAACTCGTTTGTTTCGTCTGCAATTGAAGCTATATCACTTATATCGCAAGTATCTAAAGCTAAATCATTTGTTTCCCATGGATTTGAAGCTAAACCTTCAACATCGCATTGATTTGCAGCTAAATCATGTGTTTCGCATGGATTTGAACCTAACTCGTTTGAGTCGTCTGCATTTGAAGCTATATCACTTATATCCCAATTGCTTGAAGCTAAATCATTTGTTTCGCATGGTTTTGAAGCTAAACCTTCTACATCGCATTGATTTGAAGCTAAACCTAATACATCGCAATGATATGAAGCTAAATCATGGGTTTCGCTTGAATTTGTAGCTAAACCTTCAACATCGCATTAATTTGCAGCTAAATCATGTGTTTCGCATGGATTTGAAGCTAACTCGATTGTTTCGTCTGCACTTGAAACTATATCATTTATATCGCAAGTATCTGAAGCTAAATCATTTGTCATGCATGGATTTGAAGCTACACCTTTCACACAGCACTGATTTGGGGCTTAATAGTGTGTTTTGCATGGATTTGAAGCTAACTCGTATGTTTCCCCTGCATTTGAAGCTATATCACTTATATCGCAAGTATCTGATGCTAAATAATTTTTTTCGCATGGATTTGAAGCTAAACCTACTACATCGCTTTGATTTGCCGATAAATCATGTGTTTCGCATGGATTTGAAGCAAATTCGTTTGTTTCCCCTGCATTTGAAGCTATATCACATATATCGCAAGTATCTGATGCTAAATCATTCGCATCGCATGGATTTGAAGCTAAACCTTCTACATCGCATTGATTTGCTACTAAATCATGTGTATCGCATGGATTTTGAAGCTAACTCGATTGCTTTGTCTGCATTTGAAGCTATGTCACTTATATTCCAAGTGTTTGAAGCTAAATCATTTGTTTCGCATTGATTTGAAGCTAAACCTTCTACATCGCATTGATTTGAAGCTAAATCATGTGTTTCGCATGGATTAGAAGCTGACTCGTTTGTTTCGTCTGCATTTGAAGCTATGCGACTTATATCGCAAGTATCTGAAGCAAAATCATTGGTTTCGCATGGATTTGAAGCTCTACCTTCTACATCGCATTGATTTGCTGCTAAATCATGTGTTTTGCTTGGATTTGAAGCTCACTCGTTCGTTTCGTATGCATTTGAAGCTATGCCACTCATATCGCAAGTATCT
This sequence comes from Megalopta genalis, assembly GCF_051020955.1. Classification (NCBI taxonomy): domain Eukaryota; kingdom Metazoa; phylum Arthropoda; class Insecta; order Hymenoptera; family Halictidae; genus Megalopta; species Megalopta genalis. Next base: position 6,285 of record NW_027477045.1, on the reverse strand, counting down.
GAAGCAAAATCATTGGTTTCGCATGGATTTGAATCTAAACCTTCTACGTCGCATTGATTTGAAGCTAAATCATGTTATTCGCTTGGATTTGAAGCTAACTCGTTTGTTTCATCTGCATTTGAAGTTATGTCACTTATATCGCAAGTATCCGAAGCTAAATCATTGATTTCGCATGGATTTGAAGCTAAACCTTCTACATCGCATTGATTTGCTTCTAAATCATGTGTTTCGCTTGGATTTGAAACTAATTCGTTAGTTACGCATGCAGTTAATCTAAATAACGTATATCACAAGTATTTGTAGCTAAACCATTTGTTTCGCATGGATATGAAAATAAACCTTCTACATCGCATTGATTTGCTGCTAAATCATGTATTTCGCATGGAATTGAAGCTAACTGGTTTGTTTCGTCTGCATTTGAAGCGATGCCACTTATATCGCTAGTATTTGAAGCTAAATCTTTGTTTTCGCAAGGATTTGAAGCTAAACCTTCTACATCGCATTAATTTTAACTAAATCATATGTTGCGCATGGAATTGAAGCTAACTGGTTTCTTTCGTCTGCATTTGAAGCTGTGCCATTTATATCGCAAGTATCTGAAGCTAAGTCATTGGTTTCGCATGGATTTGAAGCTACACCTACTACAGCACATTGACTTGCTGCTAAATCATGTGTTTCGCATGGAATTGAATCTAACTGGTTTGTTTCGTCTGCATTTGAAGCTGTGCCATTTATATCGCAAGTATCTGAAGCTAAATCATTGGTTTCGCATGGATCTGAAGCTAAACCTTCTACATCGCATTGATTTGCTGCTAAATCATGTGTACCGCATGGGTTTTGAAGCTAATTCGATTGCTTCGTCTGCATTTGAAGCTATGTCACTTATATCCCAAGTGTTTGAAGCTAAATCATTTGTTTCGCATGTATTTGAAGCTAAACCTTCTACATCGCATTGATTTGAAGCTAAATCATGTGTTACGCATGGATTAGAAGCTAACTCGTTTGTCTGTCTGCATTTGAAGCTATGCTACTTATATCGCAAGTATCCGAAGCAAAATCATAGGTTTCGCATGGATTTGAAGCTAAACCTTCTACATCGCATTAATTTTAACTAAATCATATGTTGCGCATGGAATTGAAGCTAACTGGTTTCTTTCGTCTGCATTAGAAGCTGTGCCATTTATATCGCAAGTATCTGAAGCTAAATGATTGGTTTCGCATGGATTAGAAGTTAAACCTTCTACATCGCATTGATTTGATGCTAAATCATGTGTTTCGCATGGATTAGAAGCTAACTCGTTTGTTTCGTCTGCATTTGAAGCTATGCGACTTATATCGCAAGTATCTGAAGCTAAATCATTGGTTTCGCATGGATTAGAAGTTAAACCATCTACATCGCATTGATTTGCTGCTAAATCATGTGTTTCGCATGGATTAGAAGCTAACTCGTTTGTTTCGTCTGCATTTGAAGCTATGCCACTTATATCGCAAGTATCTGAAGCAAAATCATTGGTTTCGCATGGATTTGAAGCTCAACCTTCTACATCGCATTGATTTGCTGCTAAATCATGTGTTTTGCTTGGATTTGAAGCTCACTCGTTCGTTTCGTATGCATTTGAAGCTATGCCACTTATATCGCAAGTATCTGATGCAAAATCATTGGTTTCGCATGGATTTGAATCTAAACCTTCTACATCGCATTGATTTGCACCTAAATCATGTGTTCGCTTGGGTTGGAAGCTAACTCGTTTGTTTCGGCTGCAGTTGAACCTATATCACTTACTCCGCATGTATCTGATGCTAAATCATTTGTTTCGCATGGATTTGAAGCTAAACCTTCTACATCGCATTGATTTGAAGCTAAATCATGTGTTTCGCATGGATTAGAAGCTAACTCGTTTGTTTCGTCTGCATTTGAAGCTACGCGACTTATATCGCAAGTATCTGAAGCAAAATCATTGGTTTCGCATGGATTTGAAGCTCAACCTTCTACATCGCATTGATTTGCTGCTAAATCATATATTTCGCATGGATTTGAATCTAACTCGTTTGTTTCGTCTGCAATTGAAGCTATATCACATATATCGCAAGTATCTGAAGCTAAATCATTGGTTTCGCATGGATTAGAAGTTAAACCTTCTACATCGCATTGATTTGCTGCTAAATCATGTGTTTCGCATGGATTTGAAGCTAACTCGTTTGTTTCGTATGCATTTGAAGCTATGCCACTTATATCGCAAGTATCTGAAGCAAAATCATTGGTTTCGCATGGATTTGAATCTAAACCTTCTACATCGCATTGATTTGCTCCTAAAGATGTGTTTCGCTTGGATTGGATGCTAACTCGTTTGTTTCGGCTGCAGTTGAACCTATATCACTCATACCGCATGTATCTGATGCTAAATCATATGTGATGCATGGATTTGAAGCTAAACCTTCTACATCGCATTGATTTGAAACTAAACCTTCTACATCGCATTTATTTGAAGCTAAATCATTGGTTTCGCATGGATTTGAAGCTACACCTTCTACATCGCATTGATTTGAAGCTAAATCATGTGTTTTGCATGGATTTGAATCTAACTCGTTTTTCCCCTGCATTTGAAACTATATCTCTTATATCGCAAGTATCTGATGCTAAATCAGTTGTTTCGCATGGATTTGAAGCAAAACCTTCTTCATCGCATTGATTTGCAGCTGAATCATGTGTTTCGCATGGACTTGAAGCTAACTCGTTTGTTTCGCTTGCAGTTGAAGCTATATCACCTATATCCGAAGTGTTTGAAGCTCAAACATTTGTTCCACATGGATTTGTAATTAAGCCTTCTACTTCGCATTGATTTGAAGCTAAATCATGTGTATCGCATGGATTTTGAACCTAACTCTATTGATTCGTCTGCATTTGTAGCAATATCACGTTTATCCCAAGTGTTTGAAGCTAAATCATTTGTTTCGCATGAATTTGAAGCTAAACATCCTACATCGCATTGATTTGCTGCTAAATCATGCGTTTCGCATGAATTTGAAGCTAACTCGTTTGTTGCGCATGCAGTTGAATCTAAATAACGCATATCACAAGTAATTGTAGCTAAACCAATTGTTGCGCATGGATTTGAAGCTAACTCCTTTGTATCGCCTGCACTTGAAGCTAAATCACTTATATCGCCAGTATCTGACGCTAAATCATTTGTTTCGCATGGATTTGAAGCTAAACCTTCTAAATAGAATTTACTTGAAGCTAAATGATGTGTATCGCATGGATTTTGAAGCTAACTCGTTTGTTTCATCTGCATTTGAAGCAATATCACTTATATCGAAAGTATCTAAAGCTAAATCATTGATTTCGCATGGATTTGAAGCTAAACCTTCTACATCGCATTGATTTGCTACTAAATCATGTGTTTCGCATGGAGTTTGAAGCTAACTCGTTTGTTTCGTCTGCATTTGAAGCTATATCACTTATATCGCAAGTATCTGATGCTAAATCATTTTTTTCGCATGATTTTGAAGCTAAACCTTCTACATCGCATTGATATGAAGCTAATTCATGTGTTTCGCATGGATTTGAAGCTAACTCGTTTGTTCCGTCTGCAATTGAAGCTATATCACTTATATCCCAATTGCTTGAAGCTAAATCATTTGTTTCGCATGGATTTGAAGCTAAACCTTCTACATCGCATTGATTTGAAGCAAAATCATGTGATTCGCTTGGGTTTGAAGCTAACTCGTTTGTTTCGTCTGCATTTGAAGCCATGTCACTTATATCCCAAGCGTGTGAAGCTGAATCATTTGTTTCGCATGGATTTGAAGCTAAGCCTTCTACATAACATTGATTTGCAGCTAAATCATGTGTTTCGCATGGATTTGAAGCTAACTCGTTCGTTTCGCATGCAGTTGTAGCTTAATAATGTATATCACAAGTATTGGTAGCTAAACCATTTGTTTTGCATGGATTTGAAGCTAAGCCTTCTACTTCGCATTCATTTGAAGCTAAATCATTTGTTTCGCATGGATTTGAATCTAAGCCTTGTCCTTCGAATTGATTTGAAGCTAAATCGTGTGTTTCGTATGGATTTGAAGCCAAACCTTCTACATCGAATTGATTTGAAGCTAAATCATGTGTCTCGCATGGAATTGAAGCTACCTCGTTTGTTCCTACAGTATTTAAAGCTATATCACTTATATCGCAAGTATTTGAAGCTAAAACATATGTGTCGCATGGATTTGAAGCTGAACCTACTACATCGCATTGATTTGAAGCTAAATCTTGTGTATCGCATGGTTTTGAAGCTAAACCATCTACGTTGCATTGATTTGCAGCTAAATCATGTGTTTCGCATGGATTTGAAGCTAACTCGTTCGTTTCGCATGCAGTTGTAGCTAAATAATGTATATCACAAGTATTTGTAGCTAAACTATTTGTTTTGCATGGATTTGAAGCTAAGCCTTCTACTTCGCATTGATTTGAAGCTCAATCATTTGTTTCGCATGGATTTGAAGCTATGCCTTCTACTTCGCATTGATTTGAAGCTAAATCATTTGTTTCGCATGGATTTGAAGCTAAACCTTCTACATCGCATTGATTTGAAGCAAATCATGTGATTCGCTTGGGTTTGAAGCTAACTCGTTTGTTTCGTCTGCATTTGAAGCCATGTCACTTATATCCCAAGTGTGTGAAGCTGAATCATTTGTTTCGCATGGATTTGAAGCTAAGCCTTCTACATAACATTGATTTGCAGCTAAATCATGTGTTTCGCATGGATTTGAAGCTAACTCGTTCGTTTCGCATGCAGTTGTAGCTTAATAATGTATATCACAAGTATTGGTAGCTAAACCATTTGTTTTGCATGGATTTGAAGCTAAGCCTTCTACTTCGCATTCATTTGAAGCTAAATCATTTGTTTCGCATGGATTTGAATCTAAGCCTTGTCCTTCGAATTGATTTGAAGCTAAATCGTGTGTTTCGTATGGATTTGAAGCCAAACCTTCTACATCGAATTGATTTGAAGCTAAATCATGTGTCTCGCATGGAATTGAAGCTACCTCGTTTGTTCCTACAGTATTTAAAGCTATATCACTTATATCGCAAGTATTTGAAGCTAAAACATATGTGTCGCATGGATTTGAAGCTGAACCTACTACATCGCATTGATTTGAAGCTAAATCTTGTGTATCGCATGGTTTTGAAGCTAAACCATCTACGTTGCATTGATTTGCAGCTAAATCATGTGTTTCGCATGGATTTGAAGCTAACTCGTTCGTTTCGCATGCAGTTGTAGCTAAATAATGTATATCACAAGTATTTGTAGCTAAACTATTTGTTTTGCATGGATTTGAAGCTAAGCCTTCTACTTCGCATTGATTTGAAGCTCAATCATTTGTTTCGCATGGATTTGAAGCTATGCCTTCTACTTCGCATTGATTTGAAGCCAAATCATTTGTTTCGCATGGATTTGAATCTAAGTCTTGTCCTTCGAATTGATTTGAAGCTAAATCATGTGTTTCGCATGGATATGAAGCTAACTCGTTCGTTTCGCATGCAGTTGTAGCTAAATGATATATATCACAAGTATTTGTAGCTAAACCATTTGTTTCGCATGGATTTGAAGCAACGCCTTCTACTTCGCATTGATTTGAAGCTAAATCATTTGTTTCGAATGGAATTGAAGCCACCTCGTTTGTTCCTCCAGCTTTTGAAGCTATATCACTTATATCGCAAGTATTTGAAGCTAAATCATATGTGACGCATGGATTTGAAGCTGAACCTTCTACATCGCATTGATTTGAAGCTAAATCTTGTGTATCGCATGGATTTGAAGCAGAACCTTCTACATCGCATTGATTTGAAGCTAAATCTAGTGTATCGCATGGATATGAAGCTAAACCTTCTACATCGCATTGATTTGCAGCTAAATCATGTGTTTCGCATGGATTTGAATTTACATCACTTATATCGCAAGTATTTGAAGCTAAATCATGTGTATCGCGTGGATTTTGATGCTAACTCGTTTGATTAGTCTGCATTTGAAGCTATATCACTTATACCCCAAGTGTTTGAAGCTAAATCATATGTTTCGCGTGAATTTGAAGCTAAACCTTCTACATCGCATTGATTTGAAGCTAAATCATGTCTTTCACAAGTATTTGAAGATGAACCATTTGAATCGCATTGATTTGCACCCGAAACTTCTACTTCGCACCTATTTGCAGCTAAATAATGTGTTCCGCATGGATTTGAAGTTAAACCTTCTACATCCCATGGATTTGAATCTAAATCATGTGTTT
>NW_027477044.1:0-104813 GCF_051020955.1 Megalopta genalis | reverse complement strand
AACTGCATGCGAAACAAACGAATTATCTTCAAATCCAAGCGAAACACATGATTAAGTTTCAAATCAATGCGAAGAAGAAGGCTTAGCTTCAAATCCATGTGAAACACGTGATTTAGCTTCAAAACAAATGGGTTTACCTTCAAATACTTGTGATATACATGATTAAGCTTCAAATGCAGGCGAAACAAACGAGTGAGCTTCAAATCCAAGCGTAACACATGATTTAACTTCAAATCAATGCGAAGTAGAAGGCTTAGCTTCAAATCCATGCGAACTGAATGATTAAGTTTCAAATACTTGTGATATACGTAATTTAGCTTCAACTGCATGCGAAACACATAATTTAGCATCAAATCAATGCGAAGTAGAAGGCTTAGCTTCAAATCCTTGCAAACCGAATGATTCGGCTTCAAATGCTTGCGAATATAAGTGATATAGATTCAACTGCATGTCAAACAATCGAGTTATCTTCAAATCCATGCGAATCACATGATTTACCTTCAAATCAATGCGAAGTAGAAGGATTAGCATCAAATCCATGCGAAACGCATGATTTAGCTTCAAATTCATGCGAAACACATGGCTTAGCTTAATATTCATGCGAAACAGATGGTTTAGATACAGACACTTGTGATAAACATGATTTAGCTTCAACTGCATGAGAAACAAACGAGTTAGCTACAAATACAAGCGAAACACATGATATAGCATCATATTAATGCGAAGGAGGAGGCTTAGCTTCAAATCCATGCGAACCGAATGATTCGGCATCAAATGCTTGCGAATATAAGTAATATAGCTTCAACTGCATGCGAAACAGACGAGTTATCTTCAAATCCATGCGAAACACATGATTTAGCTTCAAATCAATGCGAATTAGAAGGCTTAGCTTCAAATCCATGCGAAACGAATTATTTGGCTTCAAATACTTGCGAATATAAGTGATATAGATTCAACTGCATGTCAAACAATCGAGTTATCTTCAAATCCATGCGAATCACATGATTTACCTTCAAATCAATGCGAAGTAGAAGGATTAGCATCAAATCCATGCGAAACGCATGATTTAGCTTCAAATTCATGCGAAACACATGGCTTTGCTTAATATTCATGCGAAACAGATGGTTTAGATACAGACACTTGTGATAAACATGATTTAGCTTCAACTGCATGCGAATCAAGCGAGTTGGCATCAGATCCAAGAGAAACACATGATTTAACTTCAAATCAATGCGAAGTAGTAGGCTTAGCTTCAAAACAATGCGAAACAATTGGTGTGGATGCAGATACTTGTGATAAACATGATTTAGCTTCAAATCATGCGAAGTAGAAGGCTTAGCTTCAAATCCGAGCGAAACACATGATTTAGATTCAAATACTTGCGATATAAATGAAATAGCTTCAAATGCAGACCAAACGAACGAGATATCTTCAAATTCATGCGAAAACACATGATTTAGCTTCAAATCAATGCGAAGTTAAAGGCTTAGCTTCAAATACATGCGAAACAAATGATTTAGCTTCAAATACTTGCGATATAAGTGATATAGCTTCAAGTGCAGGCGGAACAAACAGTTAGCTTCAAATTCATGCGAAACACATGATTTAGATTCAAATACTTGCGATATAAATGAAATAACTTCAAATGCAGACGAACAAAAGATTTATCTTCAATTAATGCGAAAACACATGATTTAGCTTCAAATCAGTGCGGCGTAGAAGGCTTAGCTTCAAATCCAAGCGAAACAAATGGTATAGATTCAGATAATTGTGATAAACATGATTTAGCTTCAAATCATGCGAAGTAGAAGGTTTATCTTCAAATCCGAGCGAAACACATGATTTAGATTCAAATACTTGCGATATAAATGAAATAGCTTCAAATGCAGACCAAACGAACGAGTTATCTTCAAAATTCATGCGAAACACATGATTTAGCTTCAAATCAATGCGAAGTTAAAGGTTTACCTTCAAATCCATGCGAAACAAATGATTTAGCTTCAAATACTTGCGATATAAGTGATATAGCTTCAAATGCATGCGAATCAAACAGTTCGATTCAAATTCATACGAAACACATGATTTAGCTTCAAATCAATGCGAAGTTGAAGGCTTAGCTTCAAATCCATGCGAAACAAACGAGTTAGCTTCAAATCCATGCGGAACATTTGATTTAGCTTCAAATCATGCGAAGTAGAAGGCTCAGCTTCAAATCCGAGCGAAACACATGATTTAGCTTCAAATCAATTCGAAGTAGAAGGCTTAGCTTCAAATCCATGCGAAAAGAATAGTTAGCTTGAAATACTTGTTTTATACATGTTTTACCTTCAACTCCATGCGAAACATACGAGTTAGCTTCAAATCCAAGCGAAACACATGAGTTTGCTTCAAATCAATGTGATGTAGAAGGTTTAGCTTCAAATCCATGCAAAACGAATGATTTAGCTTCAAATACTTGCGATATAAGTCATATAGCTTCAAATGCAGGCGGAACAAACAGTTAGCTTCAAATTCATGCGAAACACATGATTTAGATTCAAATACTTGCGATATAAATGAAATAACTTCAAATGCAGACGAACGAACGAGAAAAATATTTAAATTCATGCGAAACACATGATTTAGCTTCAAATCAATGCGAAGTTAGAGGCTTAGCTTCAAATCCATGCAAAACGAATGATTTAGCTTCAAATACTTGCGATATAAGTCATATAGCTTCAAATGCATGCGGAACAAACAGTTAGCTTCAAATTCATGCGAAACACATGATTTAGATTCAAATACTTGCGATATAAATGAAATAGCTTCAATGCAGACCAACGAACGAGATATCTTCAAATTAATGCGAAACACATGATTAGCTTCAAATCAGTGCGACGTAGAAGGCTTAGCTTCAAATCCAACCAAACAAATGGTATAGATTCAGATAATTGTGATAAACATGATTTAGCTTCAAATCATGCGAAGTAGAAGGTTTATCTTCACATCCGAGCGAAACACATGATTTAGATTCAAATACTTGCGATATAAATGAAATAACTTCAAATGCAGACCAAACGAACGAGTTATCTTCAAATTCATGCGAAACACATGATTTAGCTTCAAATCAGTGCGACGTAGAAGGCTTAGCTTCAAATCCAAGCGAAACAAATGGTATAGATTCAGATAATAGTGATAAACATGATTTAGCTTCAAATCATGCGAAGTAGAAGGTTTATCTTCAAATCCGAGCGAAACACATGATTTAGATTCAAATATTTGCGATATAAATGAAATAGCTTCAAATGCAGACCAAACGAACGAGTTATCTTCAAATTCATGCGAAACACATGATTTAGCTTCAAATCAATGCGAAGTTAAAGGCTTAGCTTCAAATCATGCCAAACAAACGACTCAGCTTCAAATCCATGCGAAACAATTGATTTAGCCTCAAATACTTGTGATAATAAGTGATATAGCTTCAAATGCAGGCGGAACAAACAGTTAGCTTCAAATTCATGCGAAACACATGATTTAGCTTCAAATCAATGCGACGTTAAAGGCTTAGCTTCAACTCCATGCGAAACAAACGAGTCAGCTTCAAATCCATGCGGAACATATGATTTAGATTCAAATCATGCGAAACAGAAGGCTTAGCTTCAAATCCGAGCGAAACACATGATTTAGATTCAAATATTTGCGATATAAATGAAATAACTTCAAATGCAGACGAACGAACGAGTTATCTTCAAATTAATGCGAAACACATGATTTAGCTTCAAATCAGTGCGGCGTAGAAGGCTTAGCTACAAATCCATGCGAAAAGAATAGTTTAGCTTGAAATACTTGTTTTATACATGTTTTACCTTCAACTCCATGCGAAACATACGAGTTAGCTTCAAATCCAAGCGAAACACATGATTTAGCTTCAAATCAATGAGAAGTGGAATGCTTAGCTTCAAATACATGCGAATCAAATAGTTTAGCTTCAAATACTTGTGATATACATGATATAGTTTCAACTGCATGCGAAACAAACGAATTATCTTCAAATCCAAGCGAAACACATGATTAAGTTTCAAATCAATGCGAAGAAGAAGCTTAGCTTCAAATCCATGTGAAACACGTGATTTAGCTTCAAAACAAATGGTTTACCTTCAAATACTTGTGATATACATGATTAAGCTTCAAATGCAGGCGAAACAACGAGTGAGCTCCAAATCCAAGCGGTAACACATGATTTAACTTCAAATCAATGCGAAGTAGAAGGCTTAGCTTCAAATCCATGCGAACTGAATGATTAAGTTTCAATACTTGTGATATACGTAATTTAGCTTCAACTGCATGCGAAACACATAATTTAGCATCAAATCAATGCGAAGTAGAAGGCTTAGCTTCAAATCCTTGCGAACCGAATGATTCGCATCAAATGCTTGCGAATATAAGTAATATAGCTTCAACTGCATGCGAAACAGACGAGTTATCTTCAAATCCATGCGAAACACATGATTTAGCTTCAAATCAATGCGAATTAGAAGGCTTAGCTTCAAATCCATGCGAAACGAATTATTTGGCTTCAAATACTTGCGAATATAAGTGATATAGATTCAACTGCATGTCAAACAATCGAGTTATCTTCAAATCCATGCGAATCACATGATTTACCTTCAAATCAATGCGAAGTAGAAGGATTAGCATCAAATCCATGCGAAACGCATGATTTAGCTTCAAATTTCATGCGAAACACATGCTTTGCTTCAAATCCAAGCGAAACAAATGGTTTAGATACAGACACTTGTGATAAACATGATTTAGCTTCAACTGCATGAGAAACAAACGAGGTTAGCTTTAAATCCATGCGAAACACATGATTTAGCTACAAGTCAATGCGAAGTAGAAGGCTTAGCTTCAAATCCATGCGAAACAAATGATTTACGCTTCAAATACCTGCGGTTATATAAAATAGCTTTAAATGCAGGCGAAACAAACGAGTTAGCTTCAAATCCATGCGAAACACATGATTTAGATTCAAATCAATGCGAAGATTAGGCTTAGCTTCAAATCAATGCGAAACAATTGGTTTGGATTCAGATACTTGTGATAAACATGATTTAGCTTCAACTGCATGCGAATCAAACGAGTTAGCTTCAAATCCAAGAGATACACATGATTTAACTTCAAAATCAATGCGAAGTAGTAGGCTAAGCTTCAAATCAATGCGAAACAAATGGTTTAGCTTCAAATGCTTGTGATAAACATGATTTGGCTTCAACTGCATTCGAATCAAACGAGTTAGCGTCAATCCAAGCGATACAATTGATTTAGCTTCACATCAATGCCATGTAGATGGTTTAGCTTCAAATCTTGAGAAACAATTGATTTAGCTTCAGATACTTGCGATATAAGTGATATAGCTTCAAATGCAGGTGACATAAACGAGTTAGCTCCAAATCCATGAGAAACACATGATTTAGCTTCAAATCAGTGCGACGTAGAATGCTTAACTTCAAATCCATGCAAAACAAATGGTTTATGTTCAAATACTTGTGATAAACATGATTTAGCTTCAACTGCATGCGAATCAAGCGAGTTGGCATCAGATCCAAGAGAAACACATGATTTAACTTCAAATCAATGCGAAGTAGTAGGCTTAGCTACAAAACAATGCGAAACAATTGGTGTGGATGCAGATTACTTGTGATAAACATGATTTAGCTTCAAATCATGCGAAGTAGAAGGCTTAGCTTCAAATCCGAGCGAAACACATGATTTAGATTCAAATACTTGCGATATAAATGAAATAGCTTCAAATGCAGACCAACGAACGAGATATCTTCAAATTCATGCGAAACACATGATTTAGCTTCAAATCAATGCGAAGTTAAAGGCTTAGCTTCAAATACATGCGAAACAAATGATTTAGCTTCAAATACTTGCGATATAAGTGATATAGCTTCAAGTGCAGCGGAACAAACAGTTAGCTTCAAATTCATGCGAAACACATGATTTAGATTCAAATACTTGCGATATAAATGAAATACTTCAAATGCAGACGAACAAAAGATTTATCTTCAAATTAATGCGAAACACATGATTTAGCTTCAAATCAGTGCGGCGTAGAAGGCTTAGCTTCAAATCCAAGCGAAACAAATGGTATAGATTCAGATAATTGTGATAAACATGATTTAGCTTCAAATCATGCGAAGTAGAAGGTTTATCTTCAAATCCGAGCGAAACACATGATTAGATTCAAATACTTGCGATATAAATGAAATAGCTTCAAATGCAGACCAAACGAACGAGTTATCTTCAAATTCATGCGAAACACATGATTTAGCTTCAAATCAATGCGAAGTTAAAGGTTTACCTTCAAATCCATGCGAAACAAATGATTTAGCTTCAAATACTTGCGATATAAGTGATATAGCTTCAATGCATGCGAATCAAAACAGTTCGATTCAAATTCATACGAAACACATGATTTAGCTTCAAATCAATGCGAAGTTGAAGGCTTAGCTTCAAATCCATGCGAAACAAACGAGTTAGCTTCAAATCCATGCGGAACATTTGATTTAGCTTCAAATCATGCGAAGTAGAAGGCTCAGCTTCAAATCCGAGCGAAACACATGATTTAGCTTCAAATCAATTCGAAGTAGAAGGCTTAGCTTCAAATCATGCGAAAAGAATAGTTTAGCTTGAAATACTTGTTTTATACATGTTTTACCTTCAACTCCATGCGAAACATACGAGTTAGCTTCAAATCCAAGCGAAACACATGAGTTTGCTTACAATCAATGTGATGTAGAAGGTTTAGGCTTCAAATCCATGCAAAACGAATGATTTAGCTTCAAATACTTGCGATATAAGTCATATAGCTTCAAATGCAGGCGGAACAAACAGTTAGCTTCAAATTCATGCGAAACACATGATTTAGATTCAAATACTTGCGATATAAATGAAATAACTTCAAATGCAGACGAACGAACGAGAAAAATATTTAAATTCATGCGAAACACATGATTTAGCTTCAAATCAATGCGAAGTTAGAGGCTTAGCTTCAAATCCATGCAAAACGAATGATTTAGCTTCAAATACTTGCGATATAAGTCATATAGCTTCAAATGCAGGCGGAACAAACAGTTAGCTTCAAATCCGAGCGAAACACATGATTTAGATTCAAATACTTGCGATATAAATGAAATAGCTTCAAATGCAGACCAAACGAACGAGATATCTTCAAATTCATGCGAAACACATGATTTAGCTTCAAATCAATGCGAAGTTAAAGGCCTTAGCTTCAAATACATGCGAAACAAATGATTTAGCTTCAAATACTTGCGATATAAGTGATATAGCTTCAAGTGCAGGCGGAACAAACAGTTAGCTTCAAATTCATGCGAAACACATGATTTAGATTCAAATACTTGCGATATAAATGAAATAACTTCAAATGCAGACGAACAAAAGATTTATCTTCAAATTAATGCGAAACACATGATTTAGCTTCAATCAGTGCGGCGTAGAAGGCTTAGCTTCAAATCCAAGCGAAACAAATGGTATAGATTCAGATAATTGTGATAAACATGATTTAGCTTCAAATCATGCGAAGTAGAAGGTTTATCTTCAAATCCGAGCGAAACACATGATTTAGATTCAAATATTTGCGATATAAATGAAATAGCTTCAAATGCAGACCAAACGAACGAGTTATCTTCAAATTCATGCGAAACACATGATTTAGCTTCAAATCAATGCGAAGTTAAAGGCTTAGCTTCAAATCATGCCAAACAAACGACTCAGCTTCAAATCCATGCGAAACAATTGATTTAGCCTCAAATACTTGTGATATAAGTGATATAGCTTCAAATGCAGGCGGAACAAACAGTTAGCTTCAAATTCATGCGAAACACATGATTTAGCTTCAAATCAATGCGACGTTAAGGCTTAGCTTCAACTCCATGCGAAACAAACGAGTCAGCTTCAAATCCATGCGGAACATATGATTTAGATTCAAATCATGCGAAACAGAAGGCTTAGCTTCAAATCCGAGCGAAACACATGATTTAGATTCAAATATTTGCGATATAAATGAAATAACTTCAAATGCAGACGAACGAACGAGTTATCTTCAAATTAATGCGAAATACATGATTTAGCTTCAAATCAGTGCGGCGTAGAAGGCTTAGCTACAAATCCATGCGAAAAGAATAGTTTAGCTTGAAATACTTGTTTTATACATGTTTTACCTTCAACTCCATGCGAAACATACGAGTTAGCTTCAAATCCAAGCGAAACACATGATTTAGCTTCAAATCAATGAGAAGTGGAATGCTTAGCTTCAATACATGCGAATCAAATAGTTTAGCTTCAAATACTTGTGATATACATGATATAGTTTCAACTGCATGCGAAACAAACGAATTATCTTCAAATCCAAGCGAAACACATGATTAAGTTTCAAAATCAATGCGAAGAAGAAGGCTTAGCTTCAAATCCAAAACACGTGATTTAGCTTCAAAACAAATGGTTTACCTTCAAATACTTGTGATATACATGATTAAGCTTCAAATGCAGGCGAAACAAACGAGTGAGCTTCAAATCCAAGCGTAACACATGATTTAACTTCAAATCAATGCGAAGTAGAAGGCTTAGCTTCAAATCCATGCGAACTGAATGATTAAGTTTCAAATACTTGTGATATACGTAATTTAGCTTCAACTGCATGCGAAACACATAATTTAGCATCAAATCAATGCGAAGTAGAAGGCTTAGCTTCAAATCCTTGCAAACCGAATGATTCGGCTTCAAATGCTTGCGAATATAAGTGATATAGATTCAACTGCATGTCAAACAATCGAGTTATCTTCAAATCCATGCGAATCACATGATTTACCTTCAAATCAATGCGAAGTAGAAGGATTAGCATCAAATCCATGCGAAACGCATGATTTAGCTTCAAATTCATGCGAAACACATGGCTTAGCTTATTATTCATGCGAAACAGATGGTTTAGATACAGACACTTGTGATAAACATGATTTAGCTTCAACTGCATGAGAAACAAACGAGTTAGCTACAAATACAAGCGAAACACATGATATAGCATCATATTAATGCGAAGGAGGAGGCTTAGCTTCAAATCCATGCGAACCGAATGATTCGGCATCAAATGCTTGCGAATATAAGTAATATAGCTTCAACTGCATGCGAAACAGACGAGTTATCTTCAAATCCATGCGAAACACATGATTTAGCTTCAAATCAATGCGAATTAGAAGGCTTAGCTTCAAATCCATGCGAAACGAATTATTTGGCTTCAAATACTTGCGAATATAAGTGATATAGATTCAACTGCATGTCAAACAATCGAGTTATCTTCAAATCCATGCGAATCACATGATTTACCTTCAAATCAATGCGAAGTAGAAGGATTAGCATCAAATCCATGCGAAACGCATGATTTAGCTTCAAATTCATGCGAAACACATGGCTTTGCTTAATATTCATGCGAAACAGATGGTTTAGATACAGACACTTGTGATAAACATGATTTAGCTTCAACTGCATGCGAATCAAGCGAGTTGGCATCAGATCCAAGAGAAACACATGATTTAACTTCAAATCAATGCGAAGTAGTAGGCTTAGCTTCAAAACAATGCGAAACAATTGGTGTGGATGCAGATACTTGTGATAAACATGATTTAGCTTCAAATCATGCGAAGTAGAAGGCTTAGCTTCAAATCCGAGCGAAACACATGATTTAGATTCAAATACTTGCGATATAAATGAAATAGCTTCAAATGCAGACCAAACGAACGAGATATCTTCAAATTCATGCGAAACACATGATTTAGCTTCAAATCAATGCGAAGTTAAAGGCTTAGCTTCAAATACATGCGAAACAAATGATTTAGCTTCAAATACTTGCGATATAAGTGATATAGCTTCAAGTGCAGGCGGAACAAACAGTTAGCTTCAAATTCATGCGAAACACATGATTTAGATTCAAATACTTGCGATATAAATGAAATAACTTCAATGCAGACGAACAAAAGATTTATCTTCAAATTAATGCGAAACACATGATTTAGCTTCAAATCAGTGCGGCGTAGAAGGCTT
The DNA here is from genome assembly GCF_051020955.1 of Megalopta genalis. NCBI lineage: Eukaryota > Metazoa > Arthropoda > Insecta > Hymenoptera > Halictidae > Megalopta > Megalopta genalis. The sequence goes on along the minus strand of NW_027477044.1, from coordinate 94,715 downwards.
AGCTTCAAATCCAAGCGAAACAAATGGTATAGATTCAGATAATTGTGATAAACATGATTTAGCTTCAAATCATGCGAAGTAGAAGGTTTATCTTCAAATCCGAGCGAAACACATGATTTAGATTCAAATACTTGCGATATAAATGAAATAGCTTCAAATGCAGACCAAACGAACGAGTTATCTTCAAATTCATGCGAAACACATGATTTAGCTTCAAATCAATGCGAAGTTAAAGGTTTACCTTCAAATCCATGCGAAACAAATGATTTAGCTTCAAATACTTGCGATATAAGTGATATAGCTTCAAATGCATGCGAATCAAACAGTTCGATTCAAATTCATACGAAACACATGATTTAGCTTCAAATCAATGCGAAGTTGAAGGCTTAGCTTCAAATCCATGCGAAACAAACGAGTTAGCTTCAAATCCATGCGGAACATTTGATTTAGCTTCAAATCATGCGAAGTAGAAGGCTCAGCTTCAAATCCGAGCGAAACACATGATTTAGCTTCAAATCAATTCGAAGTAGAAGGCTTAGCTTCAAATCCATGCGAAAAGAATAGTTTAGCTTGAAATACTTGTTTTATACATGTTTTACCTTCAACTCCATGCGAAACATACGAGTTAGCTTCAAATCCAAGCGAAACACATGAGTTTGCTTCAAATCAATGTGATGTAGAAGGTTTAGCTTCAAATCCATGCAAAACGAATGATTTAGCTTCAAATACTTGCGATATAAGTCATATAGCTTCAAATGCAGGCGGAACAAACAGTTAGCTTCAAATTCATGCGAAACACATGATTTAGATTCAAATACTTGCGATATAAATGAAATAACTTCAAATGCAGACGAACGAACGAGAAAAATATTTAAATTCATGCGAAACACATGATTTAGCTTCAAATCAATGCGAAGTTAGAGGCTTAGCTTCAAATCCATGCAAAACGAATGATTTAGCTTCAAATACTTGCGATATAAGTCATATAGCTTCAAATGCAGGCGGAACAAACAGTTAGCTTCAAATTCATGCGAAACACATGATTTAGATTCAAATACTTGCGATATAAATGAAATAGCTTCAAATGCAGACCAAACGAACGAGATATCTTCAAATTAATGCGAAACACATGATTTAGCTTCAAATCAGTGCGACGTAGAAGGCTTAGCTTCAAATCCAACCAAACAAATGGTATAGATTCAGATAATTGTGATAAACATGATTTAGCTTCAAATCATGCGAAGTAGAAGGTTTATCTTCACATCCGAGCGAAACACATGATTTAGATTCAAATACTTGCGATATAAATGAAATAACTTCAAATGCAGACCAAACGAACGAGTTATCTTCAAATTCATGCGAAACACATGATTTAGCTTCAAATCAGTGCGGACGTAGAAGGCTTAGCTACAAATCCATGCGAAAAGAATAGTTTAGCTTGAAATACTTGTTTTATACATGTTTTACCTTCAACTCCATGCGAAACATACGAGTTAGCTTCAAATCCAAGCGAAACACATGATTTAGCTTCAAATCAATGAGAAGTGGAATGCTTAGCTTCAAATACATGCGAATCAAATAGTTTAGCTTCAAATACTTGTGATATACATGATATAGTTTCAACTGCATGCGAAACAAACGAATTATCTTCAAATCCAAGCGAAACACATGATTAAGTTTCAAATCAATGCGAAGAAGAAGGCTTAGCTTCAAATCCATGTGAAACACGTGATTTAGCTTCAAAACAAATGGTTTACCTTCAAATACTTGTGATATACATGATTAAGCTTCAAATGCAGGCGAAACAAACGAGTGAGCTCCAAATCCAAGCGTAACACATGATTTAACTTCAAATCAATGCGAAGTAGAAGGCTTAGCTTCAAATCCATGCGAACTGAATGATTAAGTTTCAAATACTTGTGATATACGTAATTTAGCTTCAACTGCATGCGAAACACATAATTTAGCATCAAATCAATGCGAAGTAGAAGGCTTAGCTTCAAATCCTTGCGAACCGAATGATTCGGCATCAAATGCTTGCGAATATAAGTAATATAGCTTCAACTGCATGCGAAACAGACGAGTTATCTTCAAATCCATGCGAAACACATGATTTAGCTTCAAATCAATGCGAATTAGAAGGCTTAGCTTCAAATCCATGCGAAACGAATTATTTGGCTTCAAATACTTGCGAATATAAGTGATATAGATTCAACTGCATGTCAAACAATCGAGTTATCTTCAAATCCATGCGAATCACATGATTTACCTTCAAATCAATGCGAAGTAGAAGGATTAGCATCAAATCCATGCGAAACGCATGATTTAGCTTCAAATTCATGCGAAACACATGGCTTTGCTTCAAATCCAAGCGAAACAAATGGTTTAGATACAGACACTTGTGATAAACATGATTTAGCTTCAACTGCATGAGAAACAAACGAGTTAGCTTCATATCCAAGGGAAACACATGATTTAGCTTCAAATCATTCGAAGTAGAAGGCTTAGCTTCAAATACTTGTGATATACGTGATTTAGCTTCAACTGCATGCGAAACATACGAGTTAACTTCAAATCCATGCGAAGTAGTAGGATTATCTTCAAATACATGCGAAAAGAATAGTTTAGCTTGAAATACTTGTTTTATACATGTTTTACCTTCAACTCCATGCGAAACATATTAGTTAGCTTCAAATCCAAGCGAAACACATGATTTTGCTTCAAATCAATGTGATGTAGATGGTTTAGCTTCAAATCCAAGCAAAACCAATGACTTAGCTTCAAATGCTTGCGATATAAGTGATATAGATTCAAATGCAGGCGAAACAAATGAGTTAGCTTCAAATCCATGCGAAACAAATGGTTCAGCTTCAGATACTTGCGATATAAGTGATATAGATTCAAATGCAGGCGAAACAGACGAGTTAGTTTCAAATCCATGCGAAACACATGATTTAGCTTCAAATCAATGCGAAGTGGAATGCTTAGCTTCAAATACATGCGAATCAAATAGTTTAGCTTCAAATACTTGTGATATACATGATATAGTTTCAACTGCATGCGAAACAAACGAATTATCTTCAAATCCAAGCGAAACACATGATTAAGTTTCAAATCAATGCGAAGAAGAAGGATTAGCTTCAAATCCATGTGAAACACGTGATTTAGCTTCAAAACAAATGGTTTACCTTCAAATACTTGTGATATACATGATTAAGCTTCAAATGCAGGCGAAACAAACGAGTGAGCTTCAAATCCAAGCGTAACACATGATTTAACTTCAAATCAATGCGAAGTAGAAGGCTTAGCTTCAAATCCATGCGAACTGAATGATTAAGTTTCAAATACTTGTGATATACGTAATTTAGCTTCAACTGCATGCGAAACACATAATTTAGCATCAAATCAATGCGAAGTAGAAGGCTTAGCTTCAAATCCTTGCAAACCGAATGATTCGGCTTCAAATGCTTGCGAATATAAGTGATATAGATTCAACTGCATGTCAAACAATCGAGTTATCTTCAAATCCATGCGAATCACATGATTTACCTTCAAATCAATGCGAAGTAGAAGGATTAGCATCAAATCCATGCGAAACGCATGATTTAGCTTCAAATTCATGCGAAACACATGGCTTAGCTTAATATTCATGCGAAACAGATGGTTTAGATACAGACACTTGTGATAAACATGATTTAGCTTCAACTGCATGAGAAACAAACGAGTTAGCTACAAATACAAGCGAAACACATGATATAGCATCATATTAATGCGAAGGAGGAGGCTTAGCTTCAAATCCATGCGAACCGAATGATTTGGCTTCAGTGCTTGCGAATATAAGTAATTTAGCTTCAACTGCATGCGAAACAGACGAGTTATCTTCAAATCCATGCGAAACACATGATTTAGCTTCAAATCAATGCGAATTAGAAGGCTTAGCTTCAAATCCATGCGAAACTAATTATTTGGCTTCAAATACTTGCGAATATAAGTGATATAGATTCAAGTGAATGAAATAACTTCAAATGCAGACGAACGATCGAGTTATCTTCAAATTCATGCGAAACACATGATTTAGCTTCAAATCAGTTCGACGTAGAAGGCACAGCTTCAAATCCAAGCGAAACAAATGGTTTATATTCAGAAACTTGGAATAAACATGATTTAGCTTCAACTGCATGCGAAACAAACGAGTTAGCTTCATATCCAAGAGAAACACATGATTTAGCTTCAAATTCATTCCAAACACATGGTTTAGCCTGATATTCGTGCGAAACAAATGGTTCAGCTTCAAATACTTGTGACATACATGATTTAGCTTCAACTGCATGTGAAACGAACGTGTTAGCTTCAAATTCAAGAGAAACACATGATTCAGTTTCAAATAAAAGCGAAGTAGATGGCATAGCATCAAATCCATGCGAATCAAATGGTTTAGCTTCAAATACTTGTGATATACATGAATTAGCTGCAACTGCATGCGATACAAACGATTGGCTTCAAAACCATGCGAAACATATGATTTAACTTCAAATCAATGCGAAGTAGAAGGCTGATCTTCGTATCCACGCGAAACAAATGGATTAGCTTCAAATACTTGTGATATACATGATTTATCTTCAACTGCATGCGAAACAAACGAGGTAGCTTTAAATCCATCCGAAACGGATGATTTAGATTAAAATCAATGCGAAGTAGAAGGCTTATTTTGAAATCCATGCGAATCAAATGGTTTAGCTTCAAATACTTGTGATGTGCATGATTTAGCTTCAAATGCAAGCGAAACGGACGAGTTAGCGTCAAATCCAATCGAAACACATAATTTAGCTTCAAATCCATGCGAAACACATAATTTAGCATCAAATCAATGCGAAGTAGAAGGCTTAGCTTCAAATCCTTGCGAACCGAATGATTCGGCTTCAAATGCTTGCGAATATAAGTAATATAGCTTCAACTGCATGCGAAACAGACGAGTTATCTTCAAATCCATGCGAAACACATGATTTAGCTTCAAATCAATGCGAATTAGAAGGCTTAGCTTCAAATCCATGCGAAACGAATTATTTGGCATCAAATACTTGCGAATATAAGTGATATAGATTCAACTGCATGTCAAACAATCGAGTTATCTTCAAATCCATGCGAATCACATGATTTACCTTCAAATCAATGCGAAGTAGAAGGATTAGCATCAAATCCATGCGAAACGAATTATTTGGCTCCAAATACTTGCGAATATAAGTGATATAGATTCAAGTGAATGAAATAACTTCAAATGCAGACGAACGATCGAGTTATCTTCAAATTCATGCGAAACACATGATTTAGCTTCAAATCAGTTCGACGTAGAAGGCACAGCTTCAAATCCAAGCGAAACAAATGGTTTAGATTCAGAAACTTGTGATAAACATGATTTAGCTTCAACTGCATGCGAAACAAACGAGCTAGCTTCATATCCAAGGGAAACACATGATTTAGCTTCAAATCATTCGAAGTAGAAGGCTTATCTTCAAATCCATGCGAAAAAAGTGGTTCAGCTTCAAATACATGTGATGTGCATGATTTAGCTTCAAATGAAAGCGAAACGAACGAGTTAGCTTCAAATCCATGCGAAACACATGATTTTGCTTCTTATCAATGCGAAGTAGAAGGCTGCTCTTCGTATCCTTGCGAAACAAATGGTTTAGCTTCAAATACTTGTGATATACATGATTTAGCTTCAACAGCATGCAAAATTAGCGAGTTAGCTTCAAATCCATGCGAAACACATGATTTAACTTCAAATCAATGCGAAGTAGAAGGCTGATCTTCGAATCCACGCGAAACAAATGGATTAGCTTCAAATACTTGTGATATACATGATTTATCTTCAACTGCGTGCGAAACAAACGAGATAGCTTTAAATCCATCCGAAACAGATGATTTAGATTAAAATCAATGGGAAGTAGAAGGCTTATTTTGAAATCCATGCGAATCAAATGGTTTAGCTTCAAATAATTGTGATATACATGATGTAGCTTCAATTGCATGCGAAACAAACGGTTAGCTTCAAATCCATGCGAAACACATGATTTGGCTTGAAATCAATGCGATTTAGAAGGCTTATCTTCGAATCCATTCGAAACAACTGGTTTAGCTTCAAATACCTGTGATATAAATGATTTATCTTCAACTGCATGCGAAACAAACGAGATAGCTTTAAATCCATGCGAAACAGATGATTTAGATTAAAATCAATGCGAAGTAGAAGGCTTATTTTGAAATCCATGCGAATCAAATGGTTTAGCTTCAAATAATTGTGATATACATGATTTAGCTTCAACTGCATTACGAAAGAAACTAGTTAGCTTCAAATTCAAGAGAAACACATGATTCAGTTTCAAATAAAAGCGAAGTAGATGGCATAGCATCAAATCCATGCGAATCAAATGGTTTAGCTTCAAATACTTGTGATATACATGATTTAGCTTCAACTGCATGCGATACAAACGATTAGCTTCAAATCCATGCGAAACATATGATTTAACTTCAAATCAATGCGAAGTAGAAGGCTGAACTTCGAATCCACGCGAAACAAATGGATTAGCTTCAAATACTTGTGATATACATGATTTATCTTCAACTGCATGCGAAACAAACGAGATAGCTTTAAATCCATCCGAAACAGATGATTTAGATTAAAATCAATGGGAAGTAGAAGGCATATTTTGAAATCCATGCGAATCAAATGGTTTAGCTTCAAATAATTGTGATATACATGATGTAGCTTCAATTGCATGCGAAACAAACGGTTAGCTTCAAATCCATTCGAAACACATGATTTAGCTTCAAATCAATGCGAAGTAGAAGGCTTATCTTCAAATCCATGCGAAACAAGTGGTTCAGCTTCAAATACTTGTGATGTGCATGATTTATTTTCAAATGCAAGCGAAACGAACGAGTTAGCTTCAAATCCATGCGAAACACATGATTTTGCTTCTTATCAATGCGAAGTAGAAGGCTGATCTTCGTAACCTTGCGAAACAAATGGTTTAGCTTCAAATACTTGTGATATACATGATTTAGCTTCAACAGCATGCAAAACTAACGAGTTAGCTTCAAATCCATGCGAAACACATGAGTTAGCTTCTTATCAATGCCAAGTAGAAGGCTGATCTTCGAATCCTTGCGAAACAAATGGTTTAGCTTCAAATACTTGTGATATACATGAATAAGCTTCAACAGCATGCAAAATTAGCGAGTTAGCTTCAAATCTATGCGAAACATATGATTTAGCTTGACATCAATGCGATTTAGAAGGCTTATATTCGAATCCATGCGAAACAAATGGTTTAGCTTCAAATACCTGTGATATACATGATTTATCTTCAATTGCATGCGAAACAAACGAGTTAGCTTGAAATCCAAGCGAAACACATGATTTAGCTTCTTATCAATGCGAAGTAGAAGGCTGATCTTCGAATCCTTGCGAAACAAATGGTTTAGCTTCAAATACTTGTGATGTACATGAATAAGCTTCAACAGCATGCAAAACTAGCGAGTTAGCTTCAAATCCATGCGAAACACATGATTTAACTTCAAATCAATGCGAAGTAGAAGGCTGATTTCCAATCCACGCGAAACAAATGGATTAGCTTCAAATACTTGTGATATACATGATTTATCTTCAACTGCATGCGAAACAAACGAGGTAGCTTTAAATCCATCCGAAACGGATGATTTAGATTAAAATCAATGCGAAGTAGAAGGCTTATTTTGAAATCAATGCGAATCAAATGGTTTAGCTTCAAATAATTGTGATATACATGATTTAGCTTCAATTGCTTGCGAAACAAACGAGTTAGCTTCAAATCCATTCGAAACACATGATTTAGCTTCAAATCAATGCGAAGTAGAAGGCTTATCTTCAAATCCATGCGAAACAAGTGGTTCAGCTTCAAATACATGTGATGTGCATGATTTAGCTTCAAATGCAAGCGAAACACATGAGTTAGCTTCTTATCAATGCGAAGTAGAAGGCTGATCTTCGAATCCTTGCGAAACAAATGGTTTAGCTTCAAATACTTGTGATATACATGAATAAGCTTCAACAGCATGCAAAATTAGCGAGTTAGCTTCAAATCTATGCGAAACATATGATTTAGCTTGACATCAATGCGATTTAGAAGGCTTATATTCGAATCCATGCGAAACAAATGGTTTAGCTTCAAATACCTGTGATATACATGATTTATCTTCAACTGCATGCGAAAAAAACGAGATAGCTTTAAATCCATCCGAAACAGATGATTTAGATTAAAATCAATACGAAGTAGAAGGCTTATTTTGAAATCCATGCGAATCAAATGGTTTAGCTTCAAATAATTGAGATATACATGATTTAGCATCAATTGCATGCGAAACAAACGAGTTAGCTTGAAATCCAAACGAAACACATGATTTAGCTTCAAATCAATGCGAAGTACAAGGCTTATCTTCAAATCCATGCGAAACAAGTGGTTCAGCTTCAAATACATGTGATGTGCATGATTTAGCTTCAAATGAAAGCGAAACGAACGAGTTAGCTTCAAATCCATGCGAAACACATGATTTTGCTTCTTATCAATGCGAAGTAGAAGGCTGCTCTTCGTATCCTTGCGAAACAAATGGTTTAGCTTCAAATACTTGTGATATACATGATTTAGCTTCAACAGCATGCAAAATTAGCGAGTTAGCTTCAAATCCATGCGAAACACATGATTTAACTTCAAATCAATGCGAAGTAGAAGGCTGATCTTCGAATCCACGCGAAACAAATGGATTAGCTTCAAATACTTGTGATATACATGATTTATCTTCAACTGCGTGCGAAACAAACGAGATAGCTTTAAATCCATCCGAAACAGATGATTTAGATTAAAATCAATGGGAAGTAGAAGGCTTATTTTGAAATCCATGCGAATCAAATGGTTTAGCTTCAAATAATTGTGATATACATGATGTAGCTTCAATTGCATGTGAAACAAACGGTTAGCTTCAAATCCATGCGAAACACATGATTTGGCTTGAAATCAATGCGATTTAGAAGGCTTATCTTCGAATCCATGCGAAACAACTGGTTTAGCTTCAAATACCTGTGATATACATGATTTATCTTCAACTGCATGCGAAACAAACGAGATAGCTTTAAATCCATGCGAAACAGATGATTTAGATTAAAATCAATGCGAAGTAGAAGGCTTATTTTGAAATCCATGCGAATCAAATGGTTTAGCTTCAAATAATTGTGATATACATGATTTAGCTTCAACTGCATTACGAAAGAAACTAGTTAGCTTCAAATTCAAGAGAAACACATGATTCAGTTTCAAATAAAAGCGAAGTAGATGGCATAGCATCAAATCCATGCGAATCAAATGGTTTAGCTTCAAATACTTGTGATATACATGATTTAGCTTCAACTGCATGCGATACAAACGAGTTAGCTTGAAATCCAAGCGAAACACATGATTTAGCTTCTTATCAATGCGAAGTAGAAGGCTGATCTTCGAATCCTTGCGAAACAAATGGTTTAGCTTCAAATACTTGTGATGTACATGAATAAGCTTCAACAGCATGCAAAACTAGCGAGTTAGCTTCAAATCCATGCGAAACACATGATTTAACTTCAAATCAATGCGAAGTAGAAGGCTGATTTCCAATCCACGCGAAACAAATGGATTAGCTTCAAATACTTGTGATATACATGATTTATCTTCAACTGCATGCGAAACAAACGAGGTAGCTTTAAATCCATCCGAAACGGATGATTTAGATTAAAATCAATGCGAAGTAGAAGGCTTATTTTGAAATCAATGCGAATCAAATGGTTTAGCTTCAAATAATTGTGATATACATGATTTAGCTTCAATTGCTTGCGCAACAAACGAGTTAGCTTCAAATCCATTCGAAACACATGATTTAGCTTCAAATCAATGCGAAGTAGAAGGCTTATCTTCAAATCCATGGGAAACAAGTGGTTCAGCTTCAAATACATGTGATGTGCATGATTTAGCTTCAAATGCAAGCGAAACGAACGAGTTAGCTTCAAATCCATGCGAAACACATGATTTTGCTTCTTATCAATGCGAAGTAGAAGGCTGCTCTTCGTATCCTTGCGAAACAAATGGTTTAGCTTCAAATACTTGTGATATACATGATTTAGCTTCAACAGCATGCAAAACTAACGAGTTAGCTTCAAATCCATGCGAAACACATGAGTTAGCTTCTTATCAATGCGAAGTAGAAGGCTGATCTTCGAATCCTTGCGAAACAAATGGTTTAGCTTCAAATACTTGTGATATACATGAATAAGCTTCAACAGCATGCAAAATTAGCGAGTTAGCTTCAAATCTATGCGAAACATATGATTTAGCTTGACATCAATGCGATTTAGAAGGCTTATATTCGAATCCATGCGAAACAAATGGTTTAGCTTCAAATACCTGTGATATACATGATTTATCTTCAACTGCATGCGAAAAAAACGAGATAGCTTTAAATCCATCGGAAACAGATGATTTAGATTAAAATCAATACGAAGTAGAAGGCTTATTTTGAAATCCATGCGAATCAAATGGTTTAGCTTCAAATAATTGTGATATACATGATTTAGCATCAATTGCATGCGAAACAAACGAGTTAGCTTGAAATCCAAACGAAACACATGATTTAGCTTCAAATCAATGCGAAGTACAAGGCTTATCTTCAAATCCATGCGAAACAAGTGGTTCAGCTTCAAATACATGTGATGTGCATGATTTAGCTTCAAATGAAAGCGAAACGAACGAGTTAGCTTCAAATCCATGCGAAACACATGATTTTGCTTCTTATCAATGCGAAGTAGAAGGCTGCTCTTCGTATCCTTGCGAAACAAATGGTTTAGCTTCAAATACTTGTGATATACATGATTTAGCTTCAACAGCATGCAAAATTAGCGAGTTAGCTTCAAATCCATGCGATACACATGATTTAACTTCAAATCAATGCGAAGTAGAAGGCTGATCTTCGAATCCACGCGAAACAAATGGATTAGCTTCAAATACTTGTGATATACATGATTTATCTTCAACTGCGTGCGAAACAAACGAGATAGCTTTAAATCCATCCGAAACAGATGATTTAGATTAAAATCAATGGGAAGTAGAAGGCTTATTTTGAAATCCATGCGAATCAAATGGTTTAGCTTCAAATAATTGTGATATACATGATTTAGCTTCAACTGCATTACGAAAGAAACTAGTTAGCTTCAAATTCAAGAGAAACACATGATTCAGTTTCAAATAAAAGCGAAGTAGATGGCATAGCATCAAATCCATGCGAATCAAATGGTTTAGCTTCAAATACTTGTGATGTACATGAATAAGCTTCAACAGCATGCAAAACTAGCGAGTTAGCTTCAAATCCATGCGAAACACATGATTCAACTTCAAATCAATGCGAAGTAGAAGGCTGATCTTCGAATCCACGCGAAACAAATGGATTAGCTTCAAATACTTGTGATATACATGATTTATCTTCAACTGCATGCGAAACAAACGAGGTAGCTTTAAATCCATCCGAAACGGGTGATTTAGATTAAAATCAATGCGATTTAGAAGGCTTATCTTCGAATCCATGCGAAACAACTGGTTTAGCTTCAAATACCTGTGATATACATGATTTATCTTCAACTGCATGCGAAACAAACGAGATAGCTTTAAATCCATGCGAAACAGATGATTTAGATTAAAATCAATGCGAAGTAGAAGGCTTATTTTGAAATCCATGCGAATCAAATGGTTTAGCTTCAAATAATTGTGATATACATGATTTAGCTTCAACTGCATTACGAAAGAAACTAGTTAGCTTCAAATTCAAGAGAAACACATGATTCAGTTTCAAATAAAAGCGAAGTAGATGGCATAGCATCAAATCCATGCGAATCAAATGGTTTAGCTTCAAATACTTGTGATGTACATGAATAAGCTTCAACAGCATGCAAAACTAGCGAGTTAGCTTCAAATCCATGCGAAACACATGATTCAACTTCAAATCAATGCGAAGTAGAAGGCTGATCTTCGAATCCACGCGAAACAAATGGATTAGCTTCAAATACTTGTGATATACATGATTTATCTTCAACTGCATGCGAAACAAACGAGGTAGCTTTAAATCCATCCGAAACGGATGATTTAGATTAAAATCAATGCGAAGTAGAAGGCTTATTTTGAAATCCATGCGAATCAAATGGTTTAGCTTCAAATACTTGTGATGTGCATGATTTAGCTTCAAATGCAAGCGAAACGAACGAGTTAGCGTCAAATCCAATCGAAACACATAATTTAGCTTCAAATCCATGCGAAACACATAATTTAGCATCAAATCAATGCGAAGTAGAAGGCTTAGCTTCAAATCCTTGCGAACCGAATGATTCGGCTTCAAATGCTTGCGAATATAAGTAATATAGCTTCAACTGCATGCGAAACAGACGAGTTATCTTCAAATCCATGCGAAACACATGATTTAGCTTCAAATCAATGCGAATTAGAAGGCTTAGCTTCAAATCCATGCGAAACGAATTATTTGGCATCAAATACTTGCGAATATAAGTGATATAGATTCAACTGCATGTCAAACAATCGAGTTATCTTCAAATCCATGCGAATCACATGATTTACCTTCAAATCAATGCGAAGTAGAAGGATTAGCATCAAATCCATGCGAAACGAATTATTTGGCTTCAAATACTTGCGAATATAAGTGATATAGATTCAAGTGAATGAAATAACTTCAAATGCAGACGAACGATCGAGTTATCTTCAAATTCATGCGAAACACATGATTTAGCTTCAAATCAGTTCGACGTAGAAGGCACAGCTTCAAATCCAAGCGAAACAAATGGTTTAGATTCAGAAACTTGTGATAAACATGATTTAGCTTCAACTGCATGCGAAACAAACGAGCTAGCTTCATATCCAAGGGAAACACATGATTTAGCTTCAAATCATTCGAAGTAGAAGGCTTAGCTTCAAATACTTGTGATATACGTGATTTAGCTTCAACTGCATGCGAAACATACGAGTTAACTTCAAATCCATGCGAAACACATGATTTTGCTTCTTATCAATGCGAAGTAGAAGGCTGATCTTCGTAACCTTGCGAAACAAATGGTTTAGCTTCAAATACTTGTGATATACATGATTTAGCTTCAACAGCATGCAAAACTAACGAGTTAGCTTCAAATCCATGCGAAACACATGAGTTAGCTTCTTATCAATGCGAAGTAGAAGGCTGATCTTCGAATCCTTGCGAAACAAATGGTTTAGCTTCAAATACTTGTGATATACATGAATAAGCTTCAACAGCATGCAAAATTAGCGAGTTAGCTTCAAATCTATGCGAAACATATGATTTAGCTTGACATCAATGCGATTTAGAAGGCTTATATTCGAATCCATGCGAAACAAATGGTTTAGCTTCAAATACCTGTGATATACATGATTTATCTTCAATTGCATGCGAAAAAAATGAGATAGCTTTAAATCCATCCGAAACAGATGATTTAGAATAAAATCAATGCGAAGTAGAAGGCTTATTTTGAAATCCATGCGAATCAAATGGTTTAGCTTCAAATAATTGTGATATACATGATTTAGCTTCAGTTGCATGCCAAACAAACGAGTTAGCTTGAAATCCAAGCGAAACACATGATTTAGCTTCTTATCAATGCGAAGTAGAAGGCTGATCTTCGAATCCTTGCGAAACAAATGGTTTAGCTTCAAATACTTGTGATGTACATGAATAAGCTTCAACAGCATGCAAAACTAGCGAGTTAGCTTCAAATCCATGCGAAACACATGATTTAGCTTGAAATCAATGCGATTTAGAAGGCTTATCTTCGAATCCATGCGAAACAACTGGTTTAGCTTCAAATACCTGTGATATACATGATTTATCTTCAACTGCATGCGAAACAAACGAGATAGCTTTAAATCCATGCGAAACAGATGATTTAGATTAAAATCAATGCGAAGTAGAAGGCTTATTTTGAAATCCATGCGAATCAAATGGTTTAGCTTCAAATAATTGTGATATACATGATTTAGCTTCAACTGCATTACGAAACAAACTAGTTAGCTTCAAATTCAAGAGAAACACATGATTCAGTTTCAAATAAAAGCGAAGTAGATGGCATTGCATCAAATCCATGCGAATCAAATTGTTTAGCTGCAAATACTTGTGATATACATGATTTAGCTTCAACTCCATGCGATACAATCGATTAGCTTTAAATGCATGCGAAACACATGATTTAGATTAAAATCAATGCGAAGTAGAAGGCTTATCTTCAAATCCATGCGAATCAAATGGTTGAGCTTCAAATACTTGGGATATACATGATTCAGCTTCAACTGCATGCGTAACAAATGAGTTAGCTTCAAATCTATGCGAAACACATGATTTAGCTTCAAATTCATTCCAAACACATGGTTTAGCCTGATATTCGTGCGAAACAAATGGTTCAGCTTCAAATACTTGTGACATACATGATTTAGCTTCAACTGCATGTGAAACGAACGTGTTAGCTTCAAATTCAAGAGAAACACATGATTCAGTTTCAAATAAAAGCGAAGTAGATGGCATAGTATCAAATCCATGCGAATCAAATGGTTTAGCTTCAAATACTTGTGATATACATGATTTAGCTTCAACTGCATGCGATACAAACGATTGGCTTCAAATCCATGCGAAACATATGATTTAACTTCAAATCAATGCGAAGTAGAAGGCTGATCTTCGAATCCACGCGAAACAAATGGATTAGCTTCAAATACTTGTGATATACATGATTTATCTTCAACTGCAGGCGAAACAAACGAGATAGCTTTAAATCCATCCGAAACAGATGATTTAGATTAAAATCAATGCGAAGTAGAAGGCTTATTTTGAAATCCATGCGAATCAAATGGTTTAGCTTCAAATACTTGTGATATACATGATTTAGCTTCAACAGCATGCAAAACTAACGAGTTAGCTTCAAATCCATGCGAAACACATGAGTTAGCTTCTTATCAATGCGAAGTAGAAGGCTGATCTTCGAATCCTTGCGAAACAAATGGTTTAGCTTCAAATACTTGTGATATACATGAATAAGCTTCAACAGCATGCAAAATTAGCGAGTTAGCTTCAAATCTATGCGAAACATATGATTTAGCTTGACATCAATGCGATTTAGAAGGCTTATATTCGAATCCATGCGAAACAAATGGTTTAGCTTCAAATACCTGTGATATACATGATTTATCTTCAACTGCATGCGAAAAAAACGAGATAGCTTTAAATCCATCGGAAACAGATGATTTAGATTAAAATCAATACGAAGTAGAAGGCTTATTTTGAAATCCATGCGAATCAAATGGTTTAGCTTCAAATAATTGTGATATACATGATTTAGCATCAATTGCATGCGAAACAAACGAGTTAGCTTGAAATCCAAACGAAACACATGATTTAGCTTCAAATCAATGCGAAGTACAAGGCTTATCTTCAAATCCATGCGAAACAAGTGGTTCAGCTTCAAATACATGTGATGTGCATGATTTAGCTTCAAATGAAAGCGAAACGAACGAGTTAGCTTCAAATCCATGCGAAACACATGATTTTGCTTCTTATCAATGCGAAGTAGAAGGCTGCTCTTCGTATCCTTGCGAAACAAATGGTTTAGCTTCAAATACTTGTGATATACATGATTTAGCTTCAACAGCATGCAAAATTAGCGAGTTAGCTTCAAATCCATGCGATACACATGATTTAACTTCAAATCAATGCGAAGTAGAAGGCTGATCTTCGAATCCACGCGAAACAAATGGATTAGCTTCAAATACTTGTGATATACATGATTTATCTTCAACTGCGTGCGAAACAAACGAGATAGCTTTAAATCCATCCGAAACAGATGATTTAGATTAAAATCAATGGGAAGTAGAAGGCTTATTTTGAAATCCATGCGAATCAAATGGTTTAGCTTCAAATAATTGTGATATACATGATTTAGCTTCAACTGCATTACGAAAGAAACTAGTTAGCTTCAAATTCAAGAGAAACACATGATTCAGTTTCAAATAAAAGCGAAGTAGATGGCATAGCATCAAATCCATGCGAATCAAATGGTTTAGCTTCAAATACTTGTGATGTACATGAATAAGCTTCAACAGCATGCAAAACTAGCGAGTTAGCTTCAAATCCATGCGAAACACATGATTCAACTTCAAATCAATGCGAAGTAGAAGGCTGATCTTCGAATCCACGCGAAACAAATTGATTAGCTTCAAATACTTGTGATATACATGATTTATCTTCAACTGCATGCGAAACAAACGAGGTAGCTTTAAATCCATCCGAAACGGGTGATTTAGATTAAAATCAATGCGATTTAGAAGGCTTATCTTCGAATCCATGCGAAACAACTGGTTTAGCTTCAAATACCTGTGATATACATGATTTATCTTCAACTGCATGCGAAACAAACGAGATAGCTTTAAATCCATGCGAAACAGATGATTTAGATTAAAATCAATGCGAAGTAGAAGGCTCATTTTGAAATCCATGCGAATCAAATGGTTTAGCTTCAAATAATTGTGATATACATGATTTAGCTTCAACTGCATTACGAAAGAAACTAGTTAGCTTCAAATTCAAGAGAAACACATGATTCAGTTTCAAATAAAAGCGAAGTAGATGGCATAGCATCAAATCCATGCGAATCAAATGGTTTAGCTTCAAATACTTGTGATGTACATGAATAAGCTTCAACAGCATGCAAAACTAGCGAGTTAGCTTCAAATCCATGCGAAACACATGATTCAACTTCAAATCAATGCGAAGTAGAAGGCTGATCTTCGAATCCACGCGAAACAAATGGATTAGCTTCAAATACTTGTGATATACATGATTTATCTTCAACTGCATGCGAAACAAACGAGGTAGCTTTAAATCCATCCGAAACGGATGATTTAGATTAAAATCAATGCGAAGTAGAAGGCTTATTTTGAAATCCATGCGAATCAAATGGTTTAGCTTCAAATACTTGTGATGTGCATGATTTAGCTTCAAATGCAAGCGAAACGAACGAGTTAGCGTCAAATCCAATCGAAACACATAATTTAGCTTCAAATCCATGCGAAACACATAATTTAGCATCAAATCAATGCGAAGTAGAAGGCTTAGCTTCAAATCCTTGCGAACCGAATGATTCGGCTTCAAATGCTTGCGAATATAAGTAATATAGCTTCAACTGCATGCGAAACAGACGAGTTATCTTCAAATCCATGCGAAACACATGATTTAGCTTCAAATCAATGCGAATTAGAAGGCTTAGCTTCAAATCCATGCGAAACGAATTATTTGGCATCAAATACTTGCGAATATAAGTGATATAGATTCAACTGCATGTCAAACAATCGAGTTATCTTCAAATCCATGCGAATCACATGATTTACCTTCAAATCAATGCGAAGTAGAAGGATTAGCATCAAATCCATGCGAAACGAATTATTTGGCTTCAAATACTTGCGAATATAAGTGATATAGATTCAAGTGAATGAAATAACTTCAAATGCAGACGAACGATCGAGTTATCTTCAAATTCATGCGAAACACATGATTTAGCTTCAAATCAGTTCGACGTAGAAGGCACAGCTTCAAATCCAAGCGAAACAAATGGTTTAGATTCAGAAACTTGTGATAAACATGATTTAGCTTCAACTGCATGCGAAACAAACGAGCTAGCTTCATATCCAAGGGAAACACATGATTTAGCTTCAAATCATTCGAAGTAGAAGGCTTAGCTTCAAATACTTGTGATATACGTGATTTAGCTTCAACTGCATGCGAAACATACGAGTTAACTTCAAATCCATGCGAAACACATGATTTTGCTTCTTATCAATGCGAAGTAGAAGGCTGATCTTCGTAACCTTGCGAAACAAATGGTTTAGCTTCAAATACTTGTGATATACATGATTTAGCTTCAACAGCATGCAAAACTAACGAGTTAGCTTCAAATCCATGCGAAACACATGAGTTAGCTTCTTATCAATGCGAAGTAGAAGGCTGATCTTCGAATCCTTGCGAAACAAATGGTTTAGCTTCAAATACTTGTGATATACATGAATAAGCTTCAACAGCATGCAAAATTAGCGAGTTAGCTTCAAATCTATGCGAAACATATGATTTAGCTTGACATCAATGCGATTTAGAAGGCTTATATTCGAATCCATGCGAAACAAATGGTTTAGCTTCAAATACCTGTGATATACATGATTTATCTTCAATTGCATGCGAAAAAAATGAGATAGCTTTAAATCCATCCGAAACAGATGATTTAGAATAAAATCAATGCGAAGTAGAAGGCTTATTTTGAAATCCATGCGAATCAAATGGTTTAGCTTCAAATAATTGTGATATACATGATTTAGCTTCAGTTGCATGCCAAACAAACGAGTTAGCTTGAAATCCAAGCGAAACACATGATTTAGCTTCTTATCAATGCGAAGTAGAAGGCTGATCTTCGAATCCTTGCGAAACAAATGGTTTAGCTTCAAATACTTGTGATGTACATGAATAAGCTTCAACAGCATGCAAAACTAGCGAGTTAGCTTCAAATCCATGCGAAACACATGATTTAGCTTGAAATCAATGCGATTTAGAAGGCTTATCTTCGAATCCATGCGAAACAACTGGTTTAGCTTCAAATACCTGTGACATACATGATTTATCTTCAACTGCATGCGAAACAAACGAGATAGCTTTAAATCCATGCGAAACAGATGATTTAGATTAAAATCAATGCGAAGTAGAAGGCTTATTTTGAAATCCATGCGAATCAAATGGTTTAGCTTCAAATAATTGTGATATACATGATTTAGCTTCAACTGCATTACGAAACAAACTAGTTAGCTTCAAATTCAAGAGAAACACATGATTCAGTTTCAAATAAAAGCGAAGTAGATGGCATTGCATCAAATCCATGCGAATCAAATTGTTTAGCTGCAAATACTTGTGATATACATGATTTAGCTTCAACTCCATGCGATACAATCGATTAGCTTTAAATGCATGCGAAACACATGATTTAGATTAAAATCAATGCGAAGTAGAAGGCTTATCTTCAAATCCATGCGAATCAAATGGTTGAGCTTCAAATACTTGGGATATACATGATTCAGCTTCAACTGCATGCGTAACAAATGAGTTAGCTTCAAATCTATGCGAAACACATGATTTAGCTTCAAATTCATTCCAAACACATGGTTTAGCCTGATATTCGTGCGAAACAAATGGTTCAGCTTCAAATACTTGTGACATACATGATTTAGCTTCAACTGCATGTGAAACGAACGTGTTAGCTTCAAATTCAAGAGAAACACAT
Source organism: Megalopta genalis (assembly GCF_051020955.1). NCBI lineage: Eukaryota > Metazoa > Arthropoda > Insecta > Hymenoptera > Halictidae > Megalopta > Megalopta genalis. The sequence continues at coordinate 75,286 of NW_027477044.1, read as the reverse complement.
GATTCAGTTTCAAATAAAAGCGAAGTAGATGGCATAGTATCAAATCCATGCGAATCAAATGGTTTAGCTTCAAATACTTGTGATATACATGATTTAGCTTCAACTGCATGCGATACAAACGATTGGCTTCAAATCCATGCGAAACATATGATTTAACTTCAAATCAATGCGAAGTAGAAGGCTGATCTTCGAATCCACGCGAAACAAATGGATTAGCTTCAAATACTTGTGATATACATGATTTATCTTCAACTGCAGGCGAAACAAACGAGATAGCTTTAAATCCATCCGAAACAGATGATTTAGATTAAAATCAATGCGAAGTAGAAGGCTTATTTTGAAATCCATGCGAATCAAATGGTTTAGCTTCAAATACTTGTGATGTGCATGATTTAGCTTCAAATGCAAGCGAAACGAACGAGTTAGCTTCAAATCCATGCGAAACACATGATTTTGCTTCTTATCAATGCGAAGTAGAAGGCTGAACTTCGTATCCTTGCGAAACAAATGGTTTAGCTTCAAATACTTGTGATATACATGATTTAGCTTCAATTGCATGCAAAACTAACGAGTTAGCTTCAAATCCATGCGAAACATATGATTTAACTTCAAATCAATGCGAAGTAGAAGGCTGATCTTCGAATCCACGCGAAACAAATGGATTAGCTTCAAATACTTGTGATATACATGATTTATCTTCAACTGCATGCGAAACAAACGAGATAGCTTTAAATCCATCCGAAACAGATGATTTAGATTAAAATCAATGCGAAGTAGAAGGCTTATTTTTAAATCCATGCGAATCAAGTGGTTTAGCTTCAAATAATTGTGATATACATGATTTAGCTTCAACTGCATGCGATACAAACGAGTTAGCTTCAAATCCATGCGAAACACATGATTTAGCTTTAAATCAATACGAGGTAGATGGCTGATCTTCGAATCCATGCGAAACAAATGGTTTAGCTTCAAATACTTGTTTGATACATTATTTAGCTTCAATTGCATGCGAAACAAACGAGTTAGCTTGAAATCCAAGCGAAACACATGTTTTCGCTTCAAATCAATGCGAAGTAGAAGGCTTATTTTGAAATCCATGCGAATCAAATGGTTGAGCTTCAAATACTTGGGATATACATGATTCAGCTTCAACTGCATGCGTAACAAACGAGTTAGCTTCAAATCTATGCGAAACACATGATTTAGCTTCAAATTCATTCCAAACACATTGTTTAGCCTGATATTCGTGCGAAATAAATGGTTCAGCTTCAAATACTTGTGACATACATGATTTAGCTTCAACTGCATGTGAAACGAAAGTGTTAGCATCAAATTCAAGAGAAACACATGATTCAGTTTAAAAAAAAAAACGATGTAGATGGCATAGCATCAAATCCATGCGAATCAAATGGTTTAGCTTCAAATACTTGTGATAGACATGATTTAGCTTCAACTCCATGCGATACAAACGATTAGCTTCAAATGCATGCGAAACACATGATTTAGATTAAAATCAATTCGAATTAGAAGGCTTATCTTCAAATCCATGCGAATCAAATGGTTGAGCTTCAAATACTTGGGATATACATGATTCAGCTTCAACTGCATGCGTAACAAATGAGTTAGCTTCAAATCTATGCGAAACACATGATTTAGCTTCAAATTCATTCCAAACACATGGTTTAGCCTGATATTCGTGCGAAACAAATGGTTCAGCTTCAAATACTTGTGACATACATGATTTAGCTTCAACTGCATGTGAAACGAACGTGTTAGCTTCAAATTCAAGAGAAACACATGATTCAGTTTCAAATAAAGGCGAAGTAGATGGCATAGCATCAAATCCATGCGAATCAAATGGTTTAGCTTCAAATACTTGTGATATACATGAATTAGCTTCAACTGCATGCGATACAAACGATTAGCTTCAAATCCATGCGAAACATATGATTTAACTTCAAATCAATGCGAAGTAGAAGGCTTATTTTGAAATCCATGCGAATCAAATGGTTTAGCTTCAAATAATTGCGATATACATGATTTAGCTTCAACAGCATGCAAAACTAACGAGTTAGCTTCAAATCCATGCGAAACACATGAGTTTGCTTCTTATCAATGCGAAGTAGAAGGCTGATCTTCGAATCCTTGCGAAACAAATGGTTTAGCTTCAAATACTTGTGATATACATGAATAAGCTTCAACAGCATGCAAAATTAGCGAGTTAGCTTCAAATCTATGCGAAACATATGATTTAGCTTGACATCAATGCGATTTAGAAGGCTTATATTCGAATCCATGCGAAACAAATGGTTTAGCTTCAAATACCTGTGATATACATGATTTATCTTCAACTGCATGCGAAAAAAACGAGATAGCTTTAAATCCATCCGAAACAGATGATTTAGATTAAAAACAATGCGAAGCAGAAGGCGTATTTTGAAATCCATGCGAATCAAATGGTTTAGCTTCAAATAATTGTGATATACATGATTTAGCTTCAATTGCATGCGAAACAAACGAGTTAGCTTGAAATCCAAGCGAAACACATGATTTAGCTTCTTATCAATGCGAAGTAGAAGGCTGATCTTCGAATCCTTGCGAAACAAATGGTTTAGCTTCAAATACTTGTGATGTACATGAATAAGCTTCAACAGCATGCAAAACTAGCGAGTTAGCTTCAAATCCATGCGAAACACATGATTTAGCTTGAAATCAATTCGAATTAGAAGGCTTATCTTCGAATCCATGCGAAACAACTGGTTTAGCTTCAAATACCTGTGATATACATGATTTATCTTCAACTGCATGCGAAACAAACGAGATAGCTTTAAATCCATGCGAAACAGATGATTTAGATTAAAATCAATGCGAAGTAGAAGGTTTATTTTGAAATCCATGCGAATCAAATGGTTTAGCTTCAAATAATTGTGATATACATGATTTAGCTTCAACTGCATTACGAAACAAACTAGTTAGCTTCAAATTCAAGAGAAACACATGATTCAGTTTCAAATAAAAGCGAAGTAGATGGCATTGCATCAAATCCATGCGAATCAAATTGTTTAGCTGCAAATACTTGTGATATACATGATTTAGCTTCAACTCCATGCGATACAAACGATTAGCTTTAAATGCATGCGAAACACATGATTTAGATTAAAATCAATGCGAAGTAGAAGGCTTATCTTCAAATCCATGCGAATCAAATGGTTGAGCTTCAAATACTTGGGATATACATGATTCAGCTTCAACTGCATGCGTAACAAATGAGTTAGCTTCAAATCTATGCGAAACACATGATTTAGCTTCAAATTCATTCCAAACACATGGTTTAGCCTGATATTCGTGCGAAACAAATGGTTCAGCTTCAAATACTTGTGACATACATGATTTAGCTTCAACTGCATGTGAAACGAACGTGTTAGCTTCAAATTCAAGAGAAACACATGATTCAGTTTCAAATAAAAGCGAAGTAGATGGCATAGCATCAAATCCATGCGAATCAAATGGTTTAGCTTCAAATACTTGTGATATACATGAATTAGCTTCAACTGCATGCGATACAAACGATTAGCTTCAAATCCATGCGAAACATATGATTTAACTTCAAATCAATGCGAAGTAGAAGGCTGATCTTCGAATCCACGCGAAACAAATGGATTAGCTTCAAATACTTGTGATATACATGATTTATCTTCAACTGCATGCGAAACAAACGAGATAGCTTTAAATCCATCCGAAACAGATGATTTAGATTAAAATCAATGCGAAGTAGAAGGCTTATTTTGAAATCCATGCGAAACAAATGGTTTAGCTTCAAATAATTGTGATATACATGATTTAGCTTCAGTTGCATGCGAAACAAACGAGTTAGCTTGAAATCCAAGCGAAACACATGATTTAGCTTCTTATCAATGCGAAGTAGAAGGCTGATCTTCGAATCCTTGCGAAACAAATGGCTTAGCTTCAAATACTTGTGATGTACATGAATAAGCTTCAACAGCATGCAAAACTAGCGAGTTAGCTTCAAATCTATGCGAAACACATGATTTAGCTTGAAATCAATGCGATTTAGAAGGCTTATCTTCGAATCCATGCGAAACAACTGGTTTAGCTTCAAATACCTGTAATATACATGATTTATCTTCAACTGCATGCGAAACAAACGAGATAGCTTTAAATCCATGCGAAACAGATGATTTAGATTAAAATCAATGCGAAGTAGAAGGCTTATTTTGAAATCCATGCGAATCAAATGGTTTAGCTTCAAATAATTGCGATATACATGATTTAGCTTCAACAGCATGCAAAACTAACGAGTTAGCTTCAAATCCATGCGAAACACATGAGTTTGCTTCTTATCAATGCGAAGTAGAAGGCTGATCTTCGAATCCTTGCGAAACAAATGGTTTAGCTTCAAATACTTGTGATATACATGAATAAGCTTCAACAGCATGCAAAATTAGCGAGTTAGCTTCAAATCTATGCGAAACATATGATTTAGCTTGACATCAATGCGATTTAGAAGGCTTATATTCGAATCCATGCGAAACAAATGGTTTAGCTTCAAATACCTGTGATATACATGATTTATCTTCAACTGCATGCGAAAAAAACGAGATAGCTTTAAATCCATCCGAAACAGATGATTTAGATTAAAAACAATGCGAAGCAGAAGGCGTATTTTGAAATCCATGCGAATCAAATGGTTTAGCTTCAAATAATTGTGATATACATGATTTAGCTTCAATTGCATGCGAAACAAACGAGTTAGCTTGAAATCCAAGCGAAACACATGATTTAGCTTCTTATCAATGCGAAGTAGAAGGCTGATCTTCGAATCCTTGCGAAACAAATGGTTTAGCTTCAAATACTTGTGATGTACATGAATAAGCTTCAACAGCATGCAAAACTAGCGAGTTAGCTTCAAATCCATGCGAAACACATGATTTAGCTTGAAATCAATTCGAATTAGAAGGCTTATCTTCGAATCCATGCGAAACAACTGGTTTAGCTTCAAATACCTGTGATATACATGATTTATCTTCAACTGCATGCGAAACAAACGAGATAGCTTTAAATCCATGCGAAACAGATGATTTAGATTAAAATCAATGGGAAGTAGAAGGCTTATTTTGAAATCCATGCGAATCAAATGGTTTAGCTTCAAATAATTGTGATATACATGATTTAGCTTCAACTGCATTACGAAAGAAACTAGTTAGCTTCAAATTCAAGAGAAACACATGATTCAGTTTCAAATAAAAGCGAAGTAGATGGCATAGCATCAAATCCATGCGAATCAAATGGTTTAGCTTCAAATACTTGTGATGTACATGAATAAGCTTCAACAGCATGCAAAACTAGCGAGTTAGCTTCAAATCCATGCGAAACACATGATTCAACTTCAAATCAATGCGAAGTAGAAGGCTGATCTTCGAATCCACGCGAAACAAATGGATTAGCTTCAAATACTTGTGATATACATGATTTATCTTCAACTGCATGCGAAACAAACGAGGTAGCTTTAAATCCATCCGAAACGGATGATTTAGATTAAAATCAATGCGAAGTAGAAGGCTTATTTTGAAATCCATGCGAATCAAATGGTTTAGCTTCAAATACTTGTGATGTGCATGATTTAGCTTCAAATGCAAGCGAAACGAACGAGTTAGCGTCAAATCCAATCGAAACACATAATTTAGCTTCAAATCCATGCGAAACACATAATTTAGCATCAAATCAATGCGAAGTAGAAGGCTTAGCTTCAAATCCTTGCGAACCGAATGATTCGGCTTCAAATGCTTGCGAATATAAGTAATATAGCTTCAACTGCATGCGAAACAGACGAGTTATCTTCAAATCCATGCGAAACACATGATTTAGCTTCAAATCAATGCGAATTAGAAGGCTTAGCTTCAAATCCATGCGAAACGAATTATTTGGCATCAAATACTTGCGAATATAAGTGATATAGATTCAACTGCATGTCAAACAATCGAGTTATCTTCAAATCCATGCGAATCACATGATTTACCTTCAAATCAATGCGAAGTAGAAGGATTAGCATCAAATCCATGCGAACCGAATTATTTGGCTTCAAATACTTGCGAATATAAGTGATATAGATTCAAGTGAATGAAATAACTTCAAATGCAGACGAACGATCGAGTTATCTTCAAATTCATGCGAAACACATGATTTAGCTTCAAATCAGTTCGACGTAGAAGGCACAGCTTCAAATCCAAGCGAAACAAATGGTTTAGATTCAGAAACTTGTGATAAACATGATTTAGCTTCAACTGCATGCGAAACAAACGAGCTAGCTTCATATCCAAGGGAAACACATGATTTAGCTTCAAATCATTCGAAGTAGAAGGCTTAGCTTCAAATACTTGTGATATACGTGATTTAGCTTCAACTGCATGCGAAACATACGAGTTAACTTCAAATCCATGCGAAACACATGATTTTGCTTCTTATCAATGCGAAGTAGAAGGCTGATCTTCGTAACCTTGCGAAACAAATGGTTTAGCTTCAAATACTTGTGATATACATGATTTAGCTTCAACAGCATGCAAAACTAACGAGTTAGCTTCAAATCCATGCGAAACACATGAGTTAGCTTCTTATCAATGCGAAGTAGAAGGCTGATCTTCGAATCCTTGCGAAACAAATGGTTTAGCTTCAAATACTTGTGATATACATGAATAAGCTTCAACAGCATGCAAAATTAGCGAGTTAGCTTCAAATCTATGCGAAACATATGATTTAGCTTGACATCAATGCGATTTAGAAGGCTTATATTCGAATCCATGCGAAACAAATCGTTTAGCTTCAAATACCTGTGATATACATGATTTATCTTCAATTGCATGCGAAAAAAATGAGATAGCTTTAAATCCATCCGAAACAGATGATTTAGAATAAAATCAATGCGAAGTAGAAGGCTTATTTTGAAATCCATGCGAATCAAATGGTTTAGCTTCAAATAATTGTGATATACATGATTTAGCTTCAGTTGCATGCCAAACAAACGAGTTAGCTTGAAATCCAAGCGAAACACATGATTTAGCTTCTTATCAATGCGAAGTAGAAGGCTGATCTTCGAATCCTTGCGAAACAAATGGTTTAGCTTCAAATACTTGTGATGTACATGAATAAGCTTCAACAGCATGCAAAACTAGCGAGTTAGCTTCAAATCCATGCGAAACACATGATTTAGCTTGAAATCAATGCGATTTAGAAGGCTTATCTTCGAATCCATGCGAAACAACTGGTTTAGCTTCAAATACCTGTGATATACATGATTTATCTTCAACTGCATGCGAAACAAACGAGATAGCTTTAAATCCATGCGAAACAGATGATTTAGATTAAAATCAATGCGAAGTAGAAGGCTTATTTTGAAATCCATGCGAATCAAATGGTTTAGCTTCAAATAATTGTGATATACATGATTTAGCTTCAACTGCATTACGAAACAAACTAGTTAGCTTCAAATTCAAGAGAAACACATGATTCAGTTTCAAATAAAAGCGAAGTAGATGGCATTGCATCAAATCCATGCGCATCAAATTGTTTAGCTGCAAATACTTGTGATATACATGATTTAGCTTCAACTCCATGCGATACAAACGATTAGCTTTAAATGCATGCGAAACACATGATTTAGATTAAAATCAATGCGAAGTAGAAGGCTTATCTTCAAATCCATGCGAATCAAATGGTTGAGCTTCAAATACTTGGGATATACATGATTCAGCTTCAACTGCATGCGTAACAAATGAGTTAGCTTCAAATCTATGCGAAACACATGATTTAGCTTCAAATTCATTCCAAACACATGGTTTAGCCTGATATTCGTGCGAAACAAATGGTTCAGCTTCAAATACTTGTGACATACATGATTTAGCTTCAACTGCATGTGAAACGAACGTGTTAGCTTCAAATTCAAGAGAAACACATGATTCAGTTTCAAATAAAAGCGAAGTAGATGGCATAGTATCAAATCCATGCGAATCAAATGGTTTAGCTTCAAATACTTGTGATATACATGATTTAGCTTCAACTGCATGCGATACAAACGATTGGCTTCAAATCCATGCGAAACATATGATTTAACTTCATATCAATGCGAAGTAGAAGGCTGATCTTCGAATCCACGCGAAACAAATGGATTAGCTTCAAATACTTGTGATATACATGATTTATCTTCAACTGCAGGCGAAACAAACGAGATAGCTTTAAATCCATCCGAAACAGATGATTTAGATTAAAATCAATGCGAAGTAGAAGGCTTATTTTGAAAACCATGCGAATCAAATGGTTTAGCTTCAAATACTTGTGATGTGCATGATTTAGCTTCAAATGCAAGCGAAACGAACGAGTTAGCTTCAAATCCATGCGAAACACATGATTTTGCTTCTTATCAATGCGAAGTAGAAGGCTGAACTTCGTATCCTTGCGAAACAAATGGTTTAGCTTCAAATACTTGTGATATACATGATTTAGCTTCAATTGCATGCAAAACTAACGAGTTAGCTTCAAATCCATGCGAAACATATGATTTAACTTCAAATCAATGCGAAGTAGAAGGCTGATCTTCGAATCCACGCGAAACAAATGGATTAGCTTCAAATACTTGTGATGTACATGATTTATCTTCAACTGCATGCGAAACAAACGAGATAGCTTTAAATCCATCCGAAACAGATGATTTAGATTAAAATCAATGCGAAGTAGAAGGCTTATTTTGAAATCCATGCGAATCAAATGGTTGAGCTTCAAATACTTGGGATATACATGATTCAGCTTCAACTGCATGCGAAACAAACGAGCTAGCTTCATATCCAAGGGAAACACATGATTTAGCTTCAAATCATTCGAAGTAGAAGGCTTAGCTTCAAATACTTGTGATATACGTGATTTAGCTTCAACTGCATGCGAAACATACGAGTTAACTTCAAATCCATGCGAAACACATGATTTTGCTTCTTATCAATGCGAAGTAGAAGGCTGATCTTCGTAACCTTGCGAAACAAATGGTTTAGCTTCAAATACTTGTGATATACATGATTTAGCTTCAACAGCATGCAAAACTAACGAGTTAGCTTCAAATCCATGCGAAACACATGAGTTAGCTTCTTATCAATGCGAAGTAGAAGGCTGATCTTCGAATCCTTGCGAAACAAATGGTTTAGCTTCAAATACTTGTGATATACATGAATAAGCTTCAACAGCATGCAAAATTAGCGAGTTAGCTTCAAATCTATGCGAAACATATGATTTAGCTTGACATCAATGCGATTTAGAAGGCTTATATTCGAATCCATGCGAAACAAATCGTTTAGCTTCAAATACCTGTGATATACATGATTTATCTTCAATTGCATGCGAAAAAAATGAGATAGCTTTAAATCCATCCGAAACAGATGATTTAGAATAAAATCAATGCGAAGTAGAAGGCTTATTTTGAAATCCATGCGAATCAAATGGTTTAGCTTCAAATAATTGTGATATACATGATTTAGCTTCAGTTGCATGCCAAACAAACGAGTTAGCTTGAAATCCAAGCGAAACACATGATTTAGCTTCTTATCAATGCGAAGTAGAAGGCTGATCTTCGAATCCTTGCGAAACAAATGGTTTAGCTTCAAATACTTGTGATGTACATGAATAAGCTTCAACAGCATGCAAAACTAGCGAGTTAGCTTCAAATCCATGCGAAACACATGATTTAGCTTGAAATCAATGCGATTTAGAAGGCTTATCTTCGAATCCATGCGAAACAACTGGTTTAGCTTCAAATACCTGTGATATACATGATTTATCTTCAACTGCATGCGAAACAAACGAGATAGCTTTAAATCCATGCGAAACAGATGATTTAGATTAAAATCAATGCGAAGTAGAAGGCTTATTTTGAAATCCATGCGAATCAAATGGTTTAGCTTCAAATAATTGTGATATACATGATTTAGCTTCAACTGCATTACGAAACAAACTAGTTAGCTTCAAATTCAAGAGAAACACATGATTCAGTTTCAAATAAAAGCGAAGTAGATGGCATTGCATCAAATCCATGCGAATCAAATTGTTTAGCTGCAAATACTTGTGATATACATGATTTAGCTTCAACTCCATGCGATACAAACGATTAGCTTTAAATGCATGCGAAACACATGATTTAGATTAAAATCAATGCGAAGTAGAAGGCTTATCTTCAAATCCATGCGAATCAAATGGTTGAGCTTCAAATACTTGGGATATACATGATTCAGCTTCAACTGCATGCGTAACAAATGAGTTAGCTTCAAATCTATGCGAAACACATGATTTAGCTTCAAATTCATTCCAAACACATGGTTTAGCCTGATATTCGTGCGAAACAAATGGTTCAGCTTCAAATACTTGTGACATACATGATTTAGCTTCAACTGCATGTGAAACGAACGTGTTAGCTTCAAATTCAAGAGAAACACATGATTCAGTTTCAAATAAAAGCGAAGTAGATGGCATAGTATCAAATCCATGCGAATCAAATGGTTTAGCTTCAAATACTTGTGATATACATGATTTAGCTTCAACTGCATGCGATACAAACGATTGGCTTCAAATCCATGCGAAACATATGATTTAACTTCAAATCAATGCGAAGTAGAAGGCTGATCTTCGAATCCACGCGAAACAAATGGATTAGCTTCAAATACTTGTGATATACATGATTTAGCTTCAATTGCATGCAAAACTAACGAGTTAGCTTCAAATCCATGCGAAACATATGATTTAACTTCAAATCAATGCGAAGTAGAAGGCTGATCTTCGAATCCACGCGAAACAAATGGATTAGCTTCAAATACTTGTGATGTACATGATTTATCTTCAACTGCATGCGAAACAAACGAGATAGCTTTAAATCCATCCGAAACAGATGATTTAGATTAAAATCAATGCGAAGTAGAAGGCTTATTTTTAAATCCATGCGAATCAAGTGGTTTAGCTTCAAATAATTGTGATATACATGATTTAGCTTCAACTGCATGCGATACAAACGAGTTAGCTTCAAATCCATGCGAAACACATGATTTAGCTTTAAATCAATACGAGGTAGATGGCTGATCTTCGAATCCATGCGAAACAAATGGTTTAGCTTCAAATACTTGTTTGATACATTATTTAGCTTCAATTGCATGCGAAACAAACGAGTTAGCTTGAAATCCAAGCGAAACACATGTTTTCGCTTCAAATCAATGCGAAGTAGAAGGCTTATTTTGAAATCCATGCGAATCAAATGGTTGAGCTTCAAATACTTGGGATATACATGATTCAGCTTCAACTGCATGCGTAACAAACGAGTTAGCTTCAAATCTATGCGAAACACATGATTTAGCTTCAAATTCATTCCAAACACATTGTTTAGCCTGATATTCGTGCGAAATAAATGGTTCAGCTTCAAACACTTGTGACATACATGATTTAGCTTCAACTGCATGTGAAACGAAAGTGTTAGCATCAAATTCAAGAGAAACACATGATTCAGTTTCAAAAAAAAAACGATGTAGATGGCATAGCATCAAATCCATGCGAATCAAATGGTTTAGCTTCAAATACTTGTGATAGACATGATTTAGCTTCAACTCCATGCGATACAAACGATTAGCTTCAAATGCATGCGAAACACATGATTTAGATTAAAATCAATTCGAATTAGAAGGCTTATCTTCAAATCCATGCGAATCAAATGGTTGAGCTTCAAATACTTGGGATATACATGATTCAGCTTCAACTGCATGCGTAACAAATGAGTTAGCTTCAAATCTATGCGAAACACATGATTTAGCTTCAAATTCATTCCAAACACATGGTTTAGCCTGATATTCGTGCGAAACAAATGGTTCAGCTTCAAATACTTGTGACATACATGATTTAGCTTCAACTGCATGTGAAACGAACGTGTTAGCTTCAAATTCAAGAGAAACACATGATTCAGTTTCAAATAAAAGCGAAGTAGATGGCATAGCATCAAATCCATGCGAATCAAATGGTTTAGCTTCAAATACTTGTGATATACATGAATTAGCTTCAACTGCATGCGATACAAACGATTAGCTTCAAATCCATGCGAAACATATGATTTAACTTCAAATCAATGCGAAGTAGAAGGCTGATCTTCGAATCCACGCGAAACAAATGGATTAGCTTCAAATACTTGTGATATACATGATTTATCTTCAACTGCATGCGAAACAAACGAGATAGCTTTAAATCCATCCGAAACAGATGATTTAGATTAAAATCAATGCGAAGTAGAAGGCTTATTTTGAAATCCATGCGAAACAAATGGTTTAGCTTTAAATAATTGTGATATACATGATTTAGCTTCAGTTGCATGCGAAACAAACGAGTTAGCTTGAAATCCAAGCGAAACACATGATTTAGCTTCTTATCAATGCGAAGTAGAAGGCTGATCTTCGAATCCTTGCGAAACAAATGGCTTAGCTTCAAATACTTGTGATGTACATGAATAAGCTTCAACAGCATGCAAAACTAGCGAGTTAGCTTCGAATCTATGCGAAACACATGATTTAGCTTGAAATCAATGCGATTTAGAAGGCTTATCTTCGAATCCATGCGAAACAACTGGTTTAGCTTCAAATACCTGTAATATACATGATTTATCTTCAACTGCATGCGAAACAAACGAGATAGCTTTAAATCCATGCGAAACAGATGATTTAGATTAAAATCAATGCGAAGTAGAAGGCTTATTTTGAAATCCATGCGAATCAAATGGTTTAGCTTCAAATAATTGCGATATACATGATTTAGCTTCAACAGCATGCAAAACTAACGAGTTAGCTTCAAATCCATGCGAAACACATGAGTTTGCTTCTTATCAATGCGAAGTAGAAGGCTGATCTTCGAATCCTTGCGAAACAAATGGTTTAGCTTCAAATACTTGTGATATACATGAATAAGCTTCAACAGCATGCAAAATTAGCGAGTTAGCTTCAAATCTATGCGAAACATATGATTTAGCTTGACATCAATGCGATTTAGAAGGCTTATATTCGAATCCATGCGAAACAAATGGTTTAGCTTCAAATACCTGTGATATACATGATTTATCTTCAACTGCATGCGAAAAAAACGAGATAGCTTTAAATCCATCCGAAACAGATGATTTAGATTAAAAACAATGCGAAGCAGAAGGCGTATTTTGAAATCCATGCGAATCAAATGGTTTAGCTTCAAATAATTGTGATATACATGATTTAGCTTCAATTGCATGCGAAACAAACGAGTTAGCTTGAAATCCAAGCGAAACACATGATTTAGCTTCTTATCAATGCGAAGTAGAAGGCTGATCTTCGAATCCTTGCGAAACAAATGGTTTAGCTTCAAATACTTGTGATGTACATGAATAAGCTTCAACAGCATGCAAAACTAGCGAGTTAGCTTCAAATCCATGCGAAACACATGATTTAGCTTGAAATCAATTCGAATTAGAAGGCTTATCTTCGAATCCATGCGAAACAACTGGTTTAGCTTCAAATACCTGTGATATACATGATTTATCTTCAACTGCATGCGAAACAAACGAGATAGCTTTAAATCCATGCGAAACAGATGATTTAGATTAAAATCAATGCGAAGTAGAAGGTTTATTTTGAAATCCATGCGAATCAAACGGTTTAGCTTCAAATAATTGTGATATACATGATTTAGCTTCAACTGCATTATGAAACAAACTAGTTAGCTTTAAATTCAAGAGAAACACATGATTCAGTTTCAAATAAAAGCGAAGTTGATGGCATTGCATCAAATCCATGCGAATCAAATGGTTTAGCTGCAAATACTTGTCATATACATGATTTAGCTTCAACTCCATGCGATACAAACGATTAGCTTCAAATGCATGCGAAACACATGATTTCGATTAAAATCAATGCGAAGTAGAAGGCTTATCTTCAAATCCATGCGAATCAAATGGTTTAGCTTCATATAATTGTGATATACATGATTTAGCTTCAACTGCATGCGAGACAATCGAGTTAGCTTCAAATCCATGCGAAACACATGATTTAGCTTCAAGTCAATGCGAAGCAGAAGTCTGATCTTGGAATCGATGCGAAACAAATGGTTTAGCTTCAAATACTTGTCATATACATGATTTAGCTTCAAATGCAGCCGAAACAAACGAGTTAGCTTCAAATCCAAGCGAAAAGCATGATTTAGCATCAAGTGAACGCGAAGTTGAAGGCTTAGCTTCAAATCCATGCGAAACAAATGGTTTAGCTTCAAATACTTGTTTTATACATGATTTTGCTTCAACTGCATGCGAAACAAACGAGCTTGTTTCAAATCCAAGCGAAACGTATGATTTAGCTTCAAATCAATGCGAAGTAGAAGGCTGATCTCCGAATCCACACGAAACAGATTGTTAAGCTTCAAATACTTGTGATAAACATGATTTAGCTTCAACAGCATGCCAAACAAACGTGTTAGCTTCAAATCCATGCGAAATTCATGATTTAGCTTCAATTCAATGCGAAGTAGAATGCTTATCATCGAATCCATGCGAAAAAAGATGGTACAGCTTCAAATACTTGTGATATACATGATTTAGCTTCAACTGCATGCGAAAAAAACGAGTTAGCTTCAAATGCAAGCGTAACACATGATTTAGCTTCAAATAAATGCGAAGTAGAAGGATTAGCTTCAAATCCGTGTGAATCAAAAATTGTAGCTTCAAATACTTGTGATATTTATGATATAGCTTCAACTGCATGCGAAACAGATGGTTCAGCTTCAAATACTTGTGATGAACATGATTTAGCTTCAACTGCATGCGAAAAAAACGCGTTATCTTCAAATCCAAGCGAAACACATGATTTAGTTTCAAATCAATGCGAAGTAGAAGGCTGATCTTCGAAACCACACGAAACAGACTATTTAGTTTCAAATACTTGTGATATACATGATTTAGCTTCAACAGCATGCGAAACAAACGTGGTAGCTTCAAATCCAAGCGAAAAACATAATTTAGCATCAAGTCAACGCGAAGTGGAAGGCTTAGCTTCAAATCCATGCGAAACAGATGGTTTAGCTTCAAACACTTGTTTTATACATGATTTAGCTTCAACTGCATGCGAAACAAACGAGTTAGCTTCAAATCCAAGCGAAACATATGATTTAGCTTCAAATCAATGCGAAGTAGAAGGCTGATATCCGAATCCACACGAAACAGATTGTTTAGCTTCAAATACTTGTGATATACATGATTTAGCTTCAACAGCATGCGAAACAAACGTGTTAGCTTCAAATCCATGCGAAATACATAATTTAACTTCAATTCAATACGAAGTAGAAGGCTTATCTTCGAATCCATGCGAAACAAATGGTTCCGCTTCAAATACTTGTGATGAACATGATTTATCTTCAACTGCATGCGAATCAATTGGTTTAGCACCAAATACTTGTGATATACATGATTTTGCTTCAAATGCAGGCGAAACGAACGAGTAAGCTTCAAATCCATGCGAAACACATGATTTAGCTTCAAGTCAATGCGAAGCAGAAGTCTGATCTTGGAATCGATGCGAAACAAATGGTTTAGCTTCAAATACTTGTCACATACATGATTTAGCTTCAAAAGCAGGCGAAACAAACGAGTTAGCTTCAAATCCATGCGAAACACATGATTTAGTTTCAAATCAATGCGAAGTAGAAGGCTTAGCTTCAAATCCGTGCGAATCAAAAGTTGTAGCTTCAAATACTTGTGATATTCATGATTTAGCTTCAACTGCATGCGAAATAAACGAGTTAGCTCCAAATCCAAGCGAGACATATGATTTCGCTTCAAATCAATGCGAAGTAGGAGGCTGATCTCCGAATCCACACGAAACAGATTGTTTAGATTCAAAAACGTGTGATATACATGATTTAGTTTCAACTGCATGCGAAACAAACGAGTTAGCTTCCAATACAAGCGAAACACATGATTTAGCTTCAAATCAATGCGAAGTAGAAGGCTGATCTTCCAATCCACACGAAACAGATGATTTAGCTTCAAATAGTTGTGATGTACATGATTTAGCTTCAACTGCATGCGAAACAAACGCGTTAGCTTCAAGTTCAAGCGAAACACATGATTTCGCTTTAATTCAATGCGAAGTAGATGGCTTATCATCAAATCCATGCGAATCAAACGGGTTAGCTTCAAGCACTTGTGATATACATGATTTAGCTTCAACTGCATGCAAAACAAACGAGTAAGCTTCAAATCCATGCGAAACACATGATTTAGCTTCAAATCAATGCGATGCAGAAGTCTGATCTTCGAATCCATGCGGAAACAAATGGTTTAGCTTCAAATAATTGTGATATACATGGTTTAGCCTCAAATGCAGGCGAAGTGAATGAGTTAGCTTCAAATACAAGCGAAACACATGATTCTGCCTCAAATCAATGCGAAATAGAAGGCTTAGCTTCAAATCCATGCGAAACAAAAAGTTAAGACTGTAATACTTGTGACATACATGATTTAGATTCAAATGCATGCGAAACTAACGAGTTAGTTTCAAATACAAGCGAAACACACGATTCCGCTTCAAATCAGTGCGAAGCAGAAGTCTGATCTTCGAATCCATGCGAAACAAACGGTTTAGCTTCAAATACTTGTGATAAACATGATTTAGTTTCAACTGCATGCGAAACAAACGAGTTAGCTTTAGATCCAAACGAAACACATGATTTAGAATCAAATCAATGCGAAGTAGAAGACTTAGCTTCAAACACATGAGAAACATATGGTTAGCTTCAAATCAATTGGAAGTAGAAGGCTTAGCTTCAAATCCATGCGAAACACATGATTTAGCTTCAAATCAATGCGAAGCAGAAGTCTGATCTCCGAATCCATGCGAAACAAATGGTTTAGCTTCAAATACTTGTGATATACATGATTTAGCTTCAAATGCAGGCGAAACGAACGAGCTAGCTTCGAATCCATGCGAAACACATGATTTAGCTGCAAATCAATGCGAAGTAGAAGGCTTAGCTTCAAGTTAATGAGAAACAAATCAATAATGTTCAGATAATTGCGATATAAGTGGTATAGATTCAAATGCAGGCGAAGCAAATGAGTTTGCTTCCAATCCATGCGAAACACATGATTTAGCTTCAACAGCATGCGAAACAGATGGTTCAGCTTCAAATACTTGTGATGAACATGATTTAGCTTCAACTGCATGCGAAACAGACGAGTTAGCTTCAAATCCAAGCGAATCACATGATTTAGCTTCAAATCAATGCGATGTAGAAGGCTGATCTCAGGATCCACTCGAAACAGATTGTTTAGCTTCAAATCCATGCGAAACACATGATTTTGCTTTAAATCAATGCGAAGTAGAAGGCTTATCTTCGAATCCATGCGAAACAAATGGTTTACCTTCAAATACTTGTGATATACATGATTTACATTCAACAGCATGCGAAACAAACGATTTAGCCTCAAATACAAACGAAACACGTGATTTAGCATCAAATCAATTCGAAGTAGAAGGCTTATCTTCGAATCCATGCGAAACAAATGGTTTAGCTTCAAATGCTTGTAATATACACGATTTAGCTTCAACAGCATGTGAAACAAACGTGTTAACTTCAAATCCATACGAAACACATGATTTAGCTTCAATTCAATGCGAGGTTGAAGGCTTATCTTCGAATCCATGCGAAACAAATGGTTTAGCTTCAAATCAGTGCGAAGTAGAAGGCTTATTTTGAAATTCATTCGAATCAAATGGTTTAGCTTCAAATAATTGTGATATACATGATTTAGCTTCAACTGCATGCGATACAAACGAGTTAGCTTTAAATCCATGCGAAACACATGATATAGCATATAAATACATGAGAAACAAATGATTTATTTTCGGATAATTGCGATATAAGTGATATAGCTTGAAATGCAGGCAAAACAAACGGGTTAGCTTAAAATCCATGCGAAACGCATGATTTAGCTTCAAATCAATGCGATGTAGAAGGCTTAACTACAAATACATGAGAAACAAATGATTTATCTTCAGATAATAGCGATATAAGTGATATAGCTTCAAGTGCAGGCGAAACAATCGAGTTAGCTTCAGATCAATGCGAAGTAGAAGGTTTATCTTCAAATCCAGGCGAAACAAACGGTATAGCTTCAAATACTTGTGATATACATGATTTAGTTTCAAATGCAGGCGAAACGAACGAGTGAGGTTCAAATCCATGCGAGTCACATGATTTAGCTTCAAATCAATGGGAAGTGGAAGGCTTAGTTTCAAATCCATGCGAATCAAATGGTTTAGCTGTAAATACTTGTGATATACACGATTTAGCTTCAGCTGCATGCGAAACAAACGAGTTAGCTTCAAATCCATGCGAAACACATGATTTAGCTTCAAATCAATGCGAAGTAGAAGGCTTATTTTGAAATTCATTCGAATCAAATGGTTTAGCTTCAAATAATTGTGATATACATGATTTAGCTTCAACTGCATGCGATACAAACGAGTTAGCTTCAAATCCATGCGAAACACATGATTTAGCTTTAAATCAATACGAGGTAGAAGGCTTATTTTGAAATCTATGCGAATCAAATGGATGAGCTTCAAATACTTGGGTTATTCGTGATTCATACTCAACTGCATGCGTAACAAACGAGTTAACTCCAAATCTATGCGAGACACATCATTTAGCTTCAAATTCATTCCAAACACATGGTTTATCCTAATATTCATGCGAAACAAATGGTTCAGCTTCAAATACTTGTGATATACATGATTTAGGTTCAACTGCATGTGAAACGAACGTGTTAGCTTCAAATCCAAGCGAAACACAGGATTTAACTTCAAATCAATGCGAAGTAGAAGGCTTATCTTCGAATCCATGCGGAACAAATGGTTTAGCTTCAAATACTTGTGATATACATGATTTAGTTTCAACTGCATACGAAACAAACGAGTTAGCTTCAAATCTATGTGAAACACTTGATTTAGCTTCAAATCAAAGCGAAGTAGAAGGGTTATCTACGAATCCATGCGAAACAATTGCATTAGCTTCAAATACTTGTGAAATACATGATTTACATTCAACTGCATGCGAAACAAACGAGTTAGCTTTAGATCCAAGCGAAACACATGATTTAGAATCAAATCAATGCGAAGTAGAAGACTTAGCTTCAAATACATGAGAAACATATGGTTAGCTTCAAATCAATTGGAAGTAGAAGGCTTAGCTTCAAATCCATGCGAAACACATGATTTAGCTTCAAATCAATGCGAAGCAGAAGTCTGATCTCCGAATCCATGCGAAACAAATGGTTTAGCTTCAAATACTTGTGATATACATGATTTAGCTTCAAATGCAGGCGAAACGAACGAGCTAGCTTCGAATCCATGCAAAACACATGATTTAGCTGCAAATCAATGCGAAGTAGAAGGCTTAGCTTCAAGTTAATGAGAAACAAATCAATAATGTTCAGATAATTGCGATATAAGTAGTATAGATTCAAATGCAGGCGAAGCAAATGAGTTTGCTTCCAATCCATGCGAAACATATAATTTAGCTTCAACAGCATGCGAAACAGATGGTTCAGCTTCAAATACTTGTGATGAACATGATTTAGCTTCAACTGCATGCGAAACAGACGAGTTAGCTTCAAATCCAAGCGAATCACATGATTTAGCTTCAAATCAATCCGATGTAGAAGGCTGATCTCAGGATCCACTCGAAACAGATTGTTTAGCTTCAAATCCATGCGAAACACATGATTTTGCTTTAAATCAATGCGAAGTAGAAGGCTTATCTTCGAATCCATGCGAAACAAATGGTTTACCTTCAAATACTTGTGATATACATGATTTACATTCAACAGCATGCGAAACAAACGATTTAGACTCAAATACAAACGAAACACGTGATTTAGCATCAAATCAATTCGAAGTAGAAGGCTTATCTTCGAATCCATGCGAAACAAATGGTTTAGCTTCAAATGCTTGTAATATACACGATTTAGCTTCAACAGCATGCGAAACAAACGTGTTAACTTCAAATCCATACGAAACACATGATTTAGCTTCAATTCAATGCGAGGTTGATGGCTTATCTTCGAATCCATGCGAAACAAATGGTTTAGCTTCAAATCAGTGCGAAGTAGAAGGCTTATTTTGAAATTCATTCGAATCAAATGGTTTAGCTTCAAATAATTGTGATATACATGATTTAGCTTCAACTGCATGCGATACAAACGAGTTAGCTTCAAATCCATGCGAAACACATGATATAGCATATAAATACATGAGAAACAAATGATTTATTTTCGGATAATTGCGATATAAGTGATATAGCTTGAAATGCAGGCAAAACAAACGGGTTAGCTTAAAATCCATGCGAAACGCATGATTTAGCTTCAAATCAATGCGATGTAAAAGGCTTAGCTACAAATACATGAGAAACAAATGATTTATCTTCAGATAATAGCGATATAAGTGATATAGCTTCAAGTGCAGGCGAAACAATCGAGTTAGCTTCATATCAATGCGAAGTAGAAGGTTTATCTTCAAATCCAGGCGAAACAAACGGTATAGCTTCAAATACTTGTGATATACATGATTTAGTTTCAAATGCAGGCGAAACGGACGAGTGAGGTTCAAATCCATGCGAGTCACATGATTTTGCTTCAAATCAATGGGAAGTGGAAGGCTTAGTTTCAAATCCATGCGAATCAAATGGTTTAGCTGTAAATACTTGTGATATACACGATTTAGCTTCAGCTGCATGCGAAACAAACGATTTAGCCTCAAATACAAACGAAACACGTGATTTAGCATCAAATCAATGCGAAGTAGAAGGCTTATCTTCGAATCCATGCGAAACAAATGGTTTAGCTTCAAATGCTTGTAATATACACGATTTAGCTTCAACAGCATGCGAAACAAACGTGTTAACTTCAGATCCATACGAAACACATGATTTAGCTTCAATTCAATGCGAGGTTGAAGGCTTATCTTCGAATCCATGCGAAACAAATGGTTTAGCTTCAAATCAGTGCGAAGTAGAAGGCTTAGCTTCAAATCCATGCGAATCAAATGTTTTAGCTTCAAATACTTGTGATATACATGATTTAGATTCAACAGCAAGCGAAACAAACGAGTTAGCTGCAAATCCATGCAAAGCACATGATTTAGCCTCAAATCAATGCGAAGTAGAAGGCTTAGCTTCAAATCCATGCGAAACGAATGATTGACATTCAAATGCTTGCGAATATAAGTGATATAGCTTCAAATGCTGGCGAAACAAACGAGTTAGCTTCAAATCCATGCAAAACACATGATTTAGATTCAAATCAATGCGAAGTAGAAGGCTTAGCTTCAAATCCATGCGAAACACATGATATAGCATATAAATACATGAGAAACAAATGATTTATTTTCGGATAATTGCGATATAAGTGATATAGCTTGAAATGCAGGCAAAACAAACGGGTTAGCTTAAAATCCATGCGAAACGCATGATTTAGCTTCAAATCAATGCGATGTAGAAGGCTTAGCTACAAATACATGAGAAACAAATGATTTATCTTCATATAATAGCGATATAAGTGATATAGCTTCAAGTGCAGGCGAAACAATCGAGTTAGCTTCATATCAATGCGAAGTAGAAGGTTTATCTTCAAATCCAGGCGAAACAAACGGTATAGCTTCAAATACTTGTGATATACATGATTTAGTTTCAAATGCAGGCGAAACGAACGAGTGAGGTTCAAATCCATGCGAGTCACATGATTTTGCTTCAAATCAATGGGAAGTGGAAGGCTTAGTTTCAAATCCATGCGAATCAAATGGTTTAGCTGTAAATACTTGTGATATACACGATTTAGCTTCAGCTGCATGCGAAACAAACGATTTAGCCTCAAATACAAACGAAACACGTGATTTAGCATCAAATCAATGCGAAGTAGAAGGCTTATCTTCGAATCCATGCGAAACAAATGGTTTAGCTTCAAATGCTTGTAATATACACGATTTAGCTTCAACAGCATGCGAAACAAACGTGTTAACTTCAGATCCATACGAAACACATGATTTAGCTTCAATTCAATGCGAGGTTGAAGGCTTATCTTCGAATCCATGCGAAACAAATGGTTTAGCTTCAAATCAGTGCGAAGTAGAAGGCTTAGCTTCAAATCCATGCGAATCAAATGTTTTAGCTTCAAATACTTGTGATATACATGATTTAGATTCAACAGCAAGCGAAACAAACGAGTTAGCTGCAAATCCATGCAAAGCACATGATTTAGCCTCAAATCAATGCGAAGTAGAAGGCTTAGCTTCAAATCCATGCGAAACGAATGATTGACATTCAAATGCTTGCGAATATAAGTGATATAGCTTCAAATGCTGGCGAAACAAACGAGTTAGCTTCAAATCCATGCAAAACACATGATTTAGATTCAAATCAATGCGAAGTAGAAGGCTTAGCTTCAAATCCATGCGAAACACATGATATAGCATATAAATACATGAGAAACAAATGATTTATTTTCGGATAATTGCGATATAAGTGATATAGCTTGAAATGCAGGCAAAACAAACGGGTTAGCTTAAAATCCATGCGAAACGCATGATTTAGCTTCAAATCAATGCGATGTAGAAGGCTTAGCTACAAATACATGAGAAACAAATGATTTATCTTCATATAATAGCGATATAAGTGATATAGCTTCAAGTGCAGGCGAAACAATCGAGTTAGCTTCATATCAATGCGAAGTAGAAGGTTTATCTTCAAATCCAGGCGAAACAAACGGTATAGCTTCAAATACTTGTGATATACATGATTTAGTTTCAAATGCAGGCGAAACGAACGAGTGAGGTTCAAATCCATGCGAGTCACATGATTTAGCTTCAAATCAATGGGAAGTGGAAGGCTTAGTTTCAAATCCATGCGAATCAAATGGTTTAGCTGTAAATACTTGTGATATACACGATTTAGCTTCAGCTGCATGCGAAACAAACGAGTTAGCTTCAAATCCATGCGAAACACATGATTTAGCTTCAAATCAATGCGAAGTAGAAGGCTTATTTTGAAATTCATTCGAATCAAATGGTTTAGCTTCAAATAATTGTGATATACATGATTTAGCTTCAACTGCATGCGATACAAACGAGTTAGCTTCAAATCCATGCGAAACACATGATTTAGCTTTAAATCAATACGAGGTAGATGGCTGATCTTCGAATCCATGCGAAACAAATGGTTTAGCTTCAAATACTTATTTGATACATTATTTAGCTTCAATTGCATGCGAAACAAACGAGTTAGCTTGAAATCCAAGCGAAACTCATGATTTCGCTTCAAATCAATGCGAAGTAGAAGGCTTATTTTGAAATCCATGCGAATCAAATGGATGAGCTTCAAATACTTGGGTTATTCGTGATTCATACTCAACTGCATGCGTAACTAACGAGTTAACTCCAAATCTATGCGAGACACATCATTTAGCTTCAAATTCATTCCAAACACATGGTTTATCCTAATATTCATGCGAAACAAATGGTTCAGCTTCAAATACTTGTGATATACATGATTTAGGTTCAACTGCATGTGAAACGAACGTGTTAGCTTCAAATCCATGTGAAACACTTGATTTAGCTTCAAATCAAAGCGAAGTAGAATGGTTATCTACGAATCCATGCGAAACAAATGCATTAGCTTCAAATACTTGTGAAATACATGATTTACATTCAACAGCATGCGGAACAAATGAGTTAGCCTCAAATCCAAACGAAACACATGATTTAGCATCAAATCAATGCGAAGTAGAAGGCTTACCTTCGAATCCACACGAAACAGATGGTTTCGCTTCAAATACTTGTGATGTACATGATTTAGCTTCAACTGCATGCGAAATAAACGAGTTAGCTCCAAATCCAAGCGAGACATATGATTTTGCTTCAAATCAATGCGAAGTAGGAGGCTGATCTCCGAATCCACACGAAACAGATTGTTTAGATTCAAAAACGTGTGATATACATGATTTAGTTTCAACTGCATGCGAAACAAACGAGTTAGCTTCCAATACAAGCGAAACACATGATTTAGCTTCAAATCAATGCGAAGTAGAAGGCTGATCTTCGAATCCACACGAAGCAGATGATTTAGCTTCAAATAGTTGTGATGTACATGATTTAGCTTCAGCTGCATGCGAAACAAACGCGTTAGCTTCAAGTTCAAGCGAAACACATGATTTAGCTTTAATTCAATGCGAAGTAGATGGCTTATCATCAAATCCATGCGAATCAAACGGGTTAGCTTCAAACACTTGTGATATACATGATTTAGCTTCAACTGCATGCAAAACAAACGAGTAAGCTTCAAATCCATGCGAAACACATGATTTAGCTTCAAATCAATGCGATGCAGAAGTCTGATCATCGAATCCATGCGGAAACAAATGGATTAGCTTCAAATAATTGTGATATACATGGTTTAGCCTCAAATGCAGGCGAAATGAATGAGTTAGCTTCAAATACAAGCGAAACACATGATTCTGCCTCAAATCAATGCGAAATAGAAGGCTTAGCTTCAAATCCATGCGAAACAAAAAGTTAAGATTGTAATACTTGTGACATACATAATTTAGATTCAAATGCATGCGAAACTAACGAGTTAGTTTCAAATACAAGCGAAACACACGATTCCGCTTCAAATCAGTGCGAAGCAGAAGTCTGATCTTCGAATCCATGCGAAACGAATGGTTTAGCTTCAAATACTTGTGATAAACATGATTTAGTTTCAACTGCATGCGAAACAAACGAGTTAGCTTTAGATCCAAGCGAAACACATGATTTAGAATCAAATCAATGCGAAGTAGAAGACTTAGCTTCAAATACATGAGAAACATATGGTTAGCTTCAAATCAATTGGAAGTAGAAGGCTTAGCTTCAAATCCATGCGAAACACATGATTTAGCTTCAAATCAATGCGAAGCAGAAGTCTGATCTCCGAATCCATGCGAAACAAATGGTTTAGCTTCAAATACTTGTGATATACATGATTTAGCTTCAAATGCAGGCGAAACGAACGAGCTAGCTTCGAATCCATGCGAAACACATGATTTAGCTGCAAATCAATGCGAAGTAGAAGGCTTAGCTTCAAGTTAATGAGAAACAAATCAATAATGTTCAGATAATTGCGATATAAGTGGTATAGATTCAAATGCAGGCGAAGCAAATGAGTTTGCTTCCAATCCATGCGAAACACATGATTTAGCTTCAACAGCATGCGAAACAGATGGTTCAGCTTCAAATACTTGTGATTAACATGATTTAGCTTCAACTGCATGCGAAACAGACGAGTTAGCTTCAAATCCAAGCGAATCACATGATTTAGCTTCAAATCAATGCGATGTAGAAGGCTGATCTCAGAATCCACTCGAAACAGATTGTTTAGCTTCAAATCCATGCGAAACACATGATTTTGCTTTAAATCAATGCGAAGTAGAAGGCTTATCTTCGAATCCATGCGAAACAAATGGTTTACCTTCAAATACTTGTGATATACATGATTTACATTCAACAGCATGCGAAACAAACGATTTAGCCTCAAATACAAACGAAACACGTGATTTAGCATCAAATCAATGCGAAGTAGAAGGCTTATCTTCGAATCCATGCGAAACAAATGGTTTAGCTTCAAATGCTTGTAATATACACGATTTAGCTTCAACAGCATGCGAAACAAACGTGTTAACTTCAAATCCATACGAAACACATGATTTAGCTTCAATTCAATGCGAGGTTGAAGGCTTATCTTCGAATCCATGCGAAACAAATGGTTTAGCTTCAAATCAGTGCGAAGTAGAAGGCTTAGCTTCAAATCCATGCGAATCAAATGTTTTAGCTTCAAATACTTGTGATATACATGATTTACATTCAACAGCAAGCGAAACAAACGAGTTAGCATCAAATCCATGCGAAACATGATTTAGCATCACATCAAGGCGAAGTAGAACGCTTATCTTCGAATCCATGCAAAACAAGTGGTTTAGCTTCAAATACTTGTGATATACATGATTTAGCTTCAACTGCAAGCGAAACCAACGAGGTAGCTGCAAATCCATGCATAGCACATGATTTAGCCTCAAATCAATGCGAAGTGGAAGGCTTAGCTTCAAATCCATGCGAAACGAATGATTGACATTCAAATGCTTGCGAATATAAGTGATATAGCTCCAAATGCTGGCGAAACAAACGAGTTGGCTTCAAATCCATGCAAAACACATGATTTAGATTCAAATCAATGCGAAGTAGAAGGCTTATCTTCGAATCCATGCGAATCAAATGGGTTAGCTTCAAATGATTGTGATATACATGATTTAGTTTCAACTGCATGCGAAACAAACGAGTTAGCTTCAAATCAATGCTAAACACATGATTTAGCTTCAAATCAATGCGAAGCAGAAGGCTGATCTTCGAATCCATGCGAATGAAATGTTTTAGCTTCAAATACTTGTGATATACATGATTTATCTTCAACTGCATGGGAAACAAACGAGTTAGCTTCAAATCCATGCGAAACACATGATATAGTTTCAAATTCATGAGAAACACGTGGTTCAGCTTAATATTCATGCGAAACAGTTGGTTTAGATTCAGATACTTGTGATAAACATGATTTAGCTTCAACTGCATGCGAATCAAACGAGCTAGCCTCGAATCCATGCGAAACACATGATTTAGCTTCAAATCAATGCGAAGTAGAAGGCTTAGTTTCAAATCCATGCGACACGAATGATTTAGCTTCATATACTTGCGATGTAAGTGATATATCTTCAAATGCAGGCGAAACAAACGAGTGAGCTTTAAATCCAAGCGTAACACATGATTTGACTTCAAATCAATGCAAAGTAGAAGGCTTAGCTTCCAAACCATATCAAACGAATTATTTAGCTTCAAATGCTTGCGAATATAAGTGATATAGATTCAACTGCATGCTAAGCAAACGAGTTAGCTTCAAATCCATGCGATACGCATGATTTAACTTCAAATCAATGCGAAGTAGAAGGCATAGCTTCAAATCCATGCGAACCGAATGATTTGGCTTCAAATACTTGCGAATATAAGTGATATAGCTTCAACTGCATGCGAAACAAACGTGTTATCTTCAAATCCATGCGCAACCACATGATTTAGCTTCAAATAAATGCGAAGTAGAAGGCTTAGCATCAAATCCATGCGAAACGAATGATTGAGCTCCAAATGCTTGCGAATATAAGTGATATAGCTTCAAATGCAGACGAAGCAAACGAGTTATCTTCAAATCCATGCGCAACCACATGATTTAGCTTCAAATAAATGCGAAGTAGAAGGCTTAGCTTCAAATCCATGCGAAACGAATGATTGAGCTCCAAATGCTTGCGAATATATGTGATATAGCTTCAAATGCAGACGAAGCAAACGAGTTAGCTTCAAATCCATGCGAAATGCATGATTTAGCTTCAACTCAATGCGAAGTAGAAGGCTTAGTTTCAAATCCATGCGAATCCAATGGAATAGCTTCAAATAATCGTGATATACATAATTTAGCGTCAACTGCGTGCGAAACAAACGAGTTAGCTTCAAATCCATGCAAAACACATGATTTAGATTCAAATTAATGCGAAGTAGAAGGCTTAGCTTCAAATCCATGCGAAACACATGATATAGCATATAAATACATGAGAAACAAATGATTTATTTTCGGATAATTGCGATATAAGTGATATAGCTTGAAATGCAGGCAAAACAAACGGGTTAGCTTAAAATCCATGCGAAACGCATGATTTAGCTTCAAATCAATGCGATGTAGAAGGCTTAGCTACAAATACATGAGAAACAAATGATTTATCTTCAGATAATAGCGATATAAGTGATATAGCTGCAAGTGCAGGCGAAACAATCGAGTTAGCATCATATCAATGCGAAGTAGAAGGTTTATCTTCAAATCCAGGCGAAACAAACGGTATAGCTTCAAATACTTGTGATATACATGATTTAGTTTCAAATGCAGGCGAAACGAACGAGTGAGGTTCAAATCCATGCGAAACACATGATTTAGCTTCAAATCAATGCGAAGTAGAAGGCTTATTTTGAAATTCATTCGAATCAAATGGTTTAGCTTCAAATAATTGTGATATACATGATTTAGCTTCAACTGCATGCGATACAAACGAGTTAGCTTCAAATCCATGCGAAACACATGATTTAGCTTTAAATCAATACGAGGTAGATGGCTGATCTTCGAATCCATGCGAAACAAATGGTTTAGCTTCAAATACTTGTTTGATACATTATTTAGCTTCAATTGCATGCGAAACAAACGAGTTAGCTTGAAATCCAAGCGAAACACATGATTTCGCTTCAAATCAATGCGAAGTAGAAGGCTTATTTTGAAATTCATGCGAATCAAATGGATGAGCTTCAAATACTTGGGTTATTCGTGATTCATACTCAACTGCATGCGTAACAAACGAGTTAACTCCAAATCTATGCGAGACACATCATTTAGCTTCAAATTCATTCCAAACACATGGTTTATCCTAATATTCATGCGAAACAAATGGTTCAGCTTCAAATACTTGTGATATACATGATTTAGGTTCAACTGCATGTGAAACGAACGTGTTAGCTTCAAATCCAAGCGAAACACAGGATTTAACTTCAAATCAATGCGAAGTAGACGGCTTATCTTCGAATCCATGCGGAACAAATGGTTTAGCTTCAAATACTTGTGATATACATGATTTAGTTTCAACTGCATGCGAAACAAACGAGTTAGCTTCAAATCCATGTGAAACACTTGATTTAGCTTCAAATCAAAGCGAAGTAGAATGGTTATCTACGAATCCATGCGAAACAAATGCATTAGCTTCAAATACTTGTGAAATACATGATTTACATTCAACAGCATGCGGAACAAATGAGTTAGCCTCAAATCCAAACGAAACACATGATTTAGCATCAAATCAATGCGAAGTAGAAGGCTTACCTTCGAATCCACACGAAACAGATGGTTTCGCTTCAAATACTTGTGATGTACATGATTTAGCTTCAACTGCATGCGAAATAAACGAGTTAGCTCCAAATCCAAGCGAGACATATGATTTCGCTTCAAATCAATGCGAAGTAGGAGGCTGATCTCCGAATCCACACGAAACAGATTGTTTAGATTCAAAAACGTGTGATATACATGATTTAGTTTCAACTGCATGCGAAACAAACGAGTTAGCTTCCAATACAAGCGAAACACATGATTTAGCTTCAAATCAATGCGAAGTAGAAGGCTGATCTTCGAATCCACACGAAACAGATGATTTAGCTTCAAATAGTTGTGATGTACATGATTTAGCTTCAGCTGCATGCGAAACAAACGCGTTAGCTTCAAGTTCAAGCGAAACACATGATTTAGCTTTAATTCAATGCGAAGTAGATGGCTTATCATCAAATCCATGCGAATCAAACGGGTTAGCTTCAAACACTTGTGATATACATGATTTAGCTTCAACTGCATGCAAAACAAACGAGTAAGCTTCAAATCCATGCGAAACACATGATTTAGATTCAAATCAATGCGATGCAGAAGTCTGATCTTCGAATCCATGCGGAAACAAATGGTTTAGCTTCAAATAATTGTGATATACATGGTTTAGCCTCAAATGCAGGCGAAATGAATGAGTTAGCTTCAAATACAAGCGAAACACATGATTCTGCCTCAAATCAATGCGAAATAGAAGGCTTAGCTTCAAATCCATGCGAAACAAAAAGTTAAGATTGTAATACTTGTGACATACATAATTTAGATTCAAATGCATGCGAAACTAACGAGTTAGTTTCAAATACAAGCGAAACACACGATTCCGCTTCAAATCAGTGCGAAGCAGAAGTCTGATCTTCGAATCCATGCGAAACAAGTGGTTTAGCTTCAAATACTTGTGATAGACATGATTTAGTTTCAACTGCATGCGAAACAAACGAGTTAGCTTTAGATCCAAGCGAAACACATGATTTAGAATCAAATCAATGCGAAGTAGAAGACTTAGCTTCAAATACATGAGAAACATATGGTTAGCTTCAAATCAATTGGAAGTAGAAGGCTTAGCTTCAAATCCATGCGAAACACATGATTTAGCTTCAAATCAATGCGAAGCAGAAGTCTGATCTCCGAATCCATGCGAAACAAATGGTTTAGCTTCAAATACTTGTGATATACATGATTTAGCTTCAAATGCAGGCGAAACGAACGAGCTAGCTTCGAATCCATGCGAAACACATGATTTAGCTGCAAATCAATGCGAAGTAGAAGGCTTAGCTTCAAGTTAATGAGAAACAAATCAATAATGTTCAGATAATTGCGATATAAGTGGTATAGATTCAAATGCAGGCGAAGCAAATGAGTTTGCTTCCAATCCATGCGAAACACATGATTTAGCTTCAACAGCATGCGAAACAGATGGTTCAGCTTCAAATACTTGTGATGAACATGATTTAGCTTCAACTGCATGCGAAACAGACGAGTTAGCTGCAAATCCTAGCGAATCACATGATTTAGCTTCAAATCAATGCGATGTAGAAGGCTGATCTCAGAATCCACTCGAAACAGATTGTTTAGCTTCAAATCCATGCGAAACACATGATTTTGCTTTAAATCAATGCGAAGTAGAAGGCTTATCTTCGAATCCATGCGAAACAAATGGTTTACCTTCAAATACTTGTGATATACATGATTTACATTCAACAGCATGCGAAACAAACGATTTAGCCTCAAATACAAACGAAACACGTGATTTAGCATCAAATCAATGCGAAGTAGAAGGCTTATCTTCGAATCCATGCGAAACAAATGGTTTAGCTTCAAATGCTTGTAATATACACGATTTAGCTTCAACAGCATGCGAAACAAACGTGTTAACTTCAAATCCATACGAAACACATGATTTAGCTTCAATTCAATGCGAGGTTGAAGGCTTATCTTCGAATCCATGCGAAACAAATGGTTTAGCTTCAAATCAGTGCGAAGTAGAAGGCTTAGCTTCAAATCCATGCGAATCAAATGTTTTAGCTTCAAATACTTGTGATATACATGATTTACATTCAACAGCAAGCGAAACAAACGAGTTAGCATCAAATCCATGCGAAACACATGATTTAGCATCAAATCAAGGCGAAGTAGAACGCTTATCTTCGAATCCATGCAAAACAAGTGGTTTAGCTTCAAATACTTGTGATATACATGATTTAGCTTCAACTGCATGCGAAACCAACGAGTTAGCTGCAAATCCATGCAAAGCACATGATTTAGCCTCAAATGAATGCGAAGTGGAAGGCTTAGCTTCAAATCCATGCGAAACGAATGATTGACATTCAAATGCTTGCGAATATAAGTGATATAGCTTCAAATGCTGGCGAAACAAACGAGTTAGCTTCAAATCCATGCAAAACACATGATTTAGATTCAAAGCAATGCGAAGTAGAAGGCTTATCTTCGAATCCATGCGAATCAAATGGGTTAGCTTCAAATGATTGTGATATACATGATTTAGTTTCAACTGCATGCGAAACAAACGAGTTAGCTTCAAATCCATGCGAAACACATGATATAGTTTCAAATTCATGAGAAACACGTGGTTAAGCTTAATATTCATGCGAAACAGTTGGTTTAGATTCAGATACTTGTGATAAACATGATTTAGCTTCAACTGCATGCGAATCAAACGAGTTAGCCTCGAATCCATGCGAAACACATGATTTAGCTTCAAATCAATGCGAAGTAGATGGCTTAGTTTCAAATCCATGCGACACGAATGATTTAGCTTCATATACTTGCGATGTAAGTGATATATCTTCAAATGCAGGCGAAACAAACGAGTGAGCTTCAAATCCAAGCGTAACACATGATTTGACTTCAAATCAATGCAAAGTAGAAGGCTTAGCTTCCAAACCATATCAAACGAATTATTTAGCTTCAAATGCTTGCGAATATAAGTGATATAGATTCAACTGCATGCTAAACAAACGAGTTAGCTTCAAATCCATGCGAAACGCATGATTTAACTTCAAATCAATGCGAAGTAGAAGGCATAGTTTCAAATCCATGCGAACCGAATGATTTGGCTTCAAATACTTGCGAATATAAGTGATATAGCTTCAACTGCATGCGAAACAAACGTGTTATCTTCAAATCCATGCGCAACCACATGATTTAGCTTCAAATAAATGCGAAGTAGAAGGCTTAGCATCAAATCCATGCGAAACGAATGATTGAGCTCCAAATGCTTGCGAATATAAGTGATATAGCTTCAAATGCAGACGAAGCAAACGAGTTATCTTCAAATCCATGCGCAACCACATGATTTAGCTTCAAATAAATGCGAAGTAGAAGGCTTAGCTTCAAATCCATGCGAAACGAATGATTGAGCTCCAAATGCTTGCGAATATAAGTGATATAGCTTCAAATGCAGACGAAGCAAACGAGTTAGCTTCAAATCCATGCGAAATGCATGATTTAGCTTCAACTCAATGCGAAGTAGAAGGCTTAGTTTCAAATCCATGCGAATCCAATGGAATAGCTTCAAATAATCGTGATATACATAATTTAGCGTCAACTGCGTGCGAAACAAACGAGTTAGCTTCAAATTCATGCGGAACACATGATTTAGCTTCTAATCAATGCGAAGTAGAAGGCTTAGATACAAAACCATGCGAAACAAATGGTTTAGCTTCAAATAATTGTGATTTACATGATTTAGCTTCAACTGCATGCGAATCGAACGAGTTATCTTCAAATCCAAGCGAAACACATGATTCAGCTTCAAATCAATGCGACGTAGAAGACTTAGTTTCAGATCCATGCGAATCAAATGGTTTAGCTGCATATACTTGTCATGTACATGATTTAGCTTCAAATGCAGGCGAAACAAACGAGTTAGCTTCGAATCCCTGCGAAACACATGACTCAGCTTCAAATTCATTCGAAACACATGGTTTAGCTTAATATTCATGCGAAACAAATGGTTCAGGTTCAAATACTTGTGATATACATGATTTAGTTTCAACTGCATGCGAAACAAACAAGTTAGTTTTAAATCCATGTGAAACACTTGATTTAGCTTCAAATCAAAGCGAAGTAGATGGCTGATCTTCGAATCCATGCGAAACAAATTGTTTAGCTTCAAATACTTGTTTGATACATTATTTAGCTTCAATTGCATGCGAAACAAACGAGTTAGCTTGAAATCCAAGCGAAACACATGATTTAGCATCAAATGAATGCGAAGTAGAAGACTCATCTTCGAATCCATGCGAATCAAATGGTTTAGCTTCAAATGATTGTGATATACATGATTTAGTTTCAACTGCATGCCAAACAAACGAGTTAGCTTCAAATCAATGCTAAACACATGATTTAGCTTCAAATCAATGCGAAGCAGAAGGCTGATCTTCGAATCCATGCGAATGAAATGTTTTAGCTTCAAATACTTGTGATATACATGATTTATCTTCAACTGCATGGGAAACAAACGAGTTAGCTTCAAATCCATGCCAAACACATGATTTAGCTTCAAATCAATGCGAAGTAGAAGGCTTATCTTCGAATAAATGCGAAACTAATTGTTTAGCTTCAAATACCTGTGATATACATGATATAGCTTCAACTGCATGCGAAACAGACGAGTTAGCTTCAAATCCAAGCGAATCACATGATTTAGCTTCAAATCAATGGGATGTAGAAGGCTGATCTCAGAATCCACTCGAAACAGATTGTTTAGCTTCAAATCCATGCGAAACACATGATTTTGCTTTAAATCAATGCGAAGTAGAAGGATTATCTTCGAATCCATGCGAAACAAATGGTTTACCTTCAAATACTTGTGATATACATGATTTACATTCAACAGCATGCGAAACAAACGATTTAGCCTGAAATACAAACGAAACACGTGATTTAGCATCAAATCAATGCGAAGTAGAAGGCTTATCTTCGAAGCCATGCGAAACAAATGGTTTAGCTTCAAATGCTTGTAATATACACGATTTAGCTTCAACAGCATGCGAAACAAACGTGTTAACTTCAAATCCATACGAAACACATGATTTAGCTTCAATTCAATGCGAGGTTGAAGGCTTATCTTCGAATCCATGCGAAACAAATGGTTTAGCTTCAAATCAGTGCGAAGTAGAAGGCTTAGCTTCAAATCCATGCGAATCAAATGTTTTAGCTTCAAATACTTGTGATATACATGATTTACATTCAACAGCAAGCGAAACAAACGAGTTAGCATCAAATCCATGCGAAACACATGATTTAGCATCAAATCAAGGCGAAGTAGAACGCTTATCTTCGAATCCATGCAAAACAAGTGGTTTAGCTTCAAATACTTGTGATATACATGATTTAGCTTCAACTGCATGCGAAACCAACGAGTTAGCTGCAAATCCATGCAAAGCACATGATTTAGCCTCAAATCAATGCGAAGTGGAAGGCTTAGCTTCAAATCCATGCGAAACGAATGATTGACATTCAAATGCTTGCGAATATAAGTGATATAGCTTCAACTGCTGGCGAAACAAACGAGTTAGCTTCAAATCCATGCAAAACACATGATTTAGATTCAAATCAATGCGAAGTAGAAGGCTTATCTTCGAATACATGCGAATCAAATGGTTTAGCTTCAAATGATTGTGATATACATGATTTAGTTTCAACTGCATGCGAAACAAACGAGTTAGCTTCAAATCAATGCTAAACACATGATTTAGATTCAAATCAAAGCGAAGTAGATGGCTTATATTCATATCCATGCGAAACAAACGTGTTAACTTCAAATCCATACGAAACACATGATTTAGCTTCAATTCAATGCGAGGTTGAAGGCTTATCTTCGAATCCATGCGAAACAAATGGTTTAGCTTCAAATCAGTGCGAAGTAGAAGGCTTAGCTTCAAATCCATGCGAATCAAATGTTTTAACTTCAAATACTTGTGATATACATGATTTACATTCAACAGCAAGCGAAACAAACGAGTTAGCTGCAAATCCATGCAAAGCACATGATTTAGCCTCAAATCAATGCGAAGTAGAAGGCTTAGCTTCAAATCCATGCGAAACGAATGATTGACATTCAAATGCTTGCGAATATAAGTGATATAGCTTCAAATGCTGGCGAAACAAACGAGTTAGCTTCAAATCCATGCAAAACACATGATTTAGATTCAAATCAATGCGAAGTAGAAGGCTTAGCTTCAAATCCATGCGAAACAAATGGTTTAGCTTCAAATGCTTGTAATATACACGATTTAGCTTCAACAGCATGCGAAACAAACGTGTTAACTTCAAATCCATACGAAACACATGATTTAGCTTCAATTCAATGCGAGGTTGAAGGCTTATCTTCGAATCCATGCGAAACAAATGGTTTAGCTTCAAATCAGTGCGAAGTAGAAGGCTTAGCTTCAAATCCATGCGAATCAAATGTTTTAGCTTCAAATACTTGTGATATACATGATTTACATTCAACAGCAAGCGAAACAAACGAGTTAGCATCAAATCCATGCGAAACACATGATTTAGCATCAAATCAAGGCGAAGTAGAACGCTTATCTTCGAATCCATGCAAAACAAGTGGTTTAGCTTCAAATACTTGTGATATACATGATTTAGCTTCAACTGCATGCGAAACCAACGAGTTAGCTGCAAATCCATGCAAAGCACATGATTTAGCCTCAAATCAATGCGAAGTGGAAGGCTTAGCTTCAAATCCATGCGAAACGAATGATTGACATTCAAATGCTTGCGAATATAAGTGATATAGCTTCAAATCCATGCAAAACACATGATTTAGCTTCAAATCCATGCGAAACACATGATATAGTTTCAAATTCATGAGAAACACGTGGTTCAGCTTAATATTCATGCGAAACAGTTGGTTTAGATTCAGATACTTGTGATAAACATGATTTAGCTTCAACTGCATGCGAATCAAACGAGTTAGCCTCGAATCCATGCGAAACAATTTGTTTAGCTTCAAATACTTGTTTGATACATTATTTAGCTTCAATTGCATGCGAAACAAACGAGTTAGCTTGAAATCCAAGCGAAACACATGATTTAGCATCAAATCAATGCGAAGTAGAAGGCTTATCTTCGAATCCATGCGAATCAAATGGTTTAGCTTCAAATGATTGTGATATACATGATTTAGTTTCAACTGCATGCGAAACAAACGAGTTAGCTTCAAATCAATGCTAAACACATGATTTAGCTTCAAATCAATGCGAAGCAGAAGGCTGATCTTCGAATCCATGCGAATGAAATGTTTTAGCTTCAAATACTTGTGATATACATGATTTATCTTCAACTGCATGGGAAACAAACGAGTTAGCTTCAAATCCATGCCAAACACATGATTTAGCTTCAAATCAATGCGAAGTAGAAGGCTTATCTTCGAATAAATGCGAAACTAATTGTTTAGCTTCAAATACCTGTGATATACATGATATAGCTTCAACTGCATGCGAAACAGACGAGTTAGCTTCAAATCCAAGCGAATCACATGATTTAGCTTCAAATCAATGGGATGTAGAAGGCTGATCTCAGAATCCACTCGAAACAGATTGTTTAGCTTCAAATCCATGCGAAACACAGGATTTTGCTTTAAATCAATGCGAAGTAGAAGGATTATCTTCGAATCCATGCGAAACAAATGGTTTACCTTCAAATACTTGTGATATACATGATTTACATTCAACAGCATGCGAAACAAACGATTTAGCCTCAAATACAAACGAAACACGTGATTTAGCATCAAATCAATGCGAAGTAGAAGGCTTATCTTCGAAGCCATGCGAAACAAATGGTTTAGCTTCAATTCAATGCGAGGTTGATGGCTTATCTTCGAATCCATGCGAAACAAATGGTTTAGCTTCAAATCAGTGCGAAGTAGAAGGCTTAGCTTCAAATCCATGCGAATCAAATGTTTTAGCTTCAAATACTTGTGATATACATGATGTACATTCAACAGCAAGCGAAACAAACGAGTTAGCTGCAAATCCATGCAAAGCACATGATTTAGCCTCAAATCAATGCGAAGTAGAAGGCTTAGCTTCAAATCCATGCGAAACGAATGATTGACATTCAAATGCTTGCGAATATAAGTGATATAGCTTCAAATGCTGGCGAAACAAACGAGTTAGCTTCAAATCCATGCAAAACACATGATTTAGATTCAAATCAATGCGAAGTAGAAGGCTTAGCTTCAAATCCATGCGAAACACATGATATAGCATATAAATACATGAGAAACAAATGATTTATCTTCAGATAATAGCGATATAAGTGATATAGCTTCAAGTGCAGGCGAAACAATCGAGTTAGCTTCATATCAATGCGAAGTAGAAGGTTTATCTTCAAATCCAGGCGAAACAAAAGGTATAGCTTCAAATACTTGTGATATACATGATATAGTTTCAAATGCAGGCGAAACGAACGAGTGAGATTCAAATCCATGCGAGTCTCATGATTTAGCTTCAAATCAATGGGAAGTGGAAGGCTTAGTTTCAAATCCATGCGAATCAAATGGTTTAGCTGTAAATACTTGTGATATACACGATTTAGCTTCAGCTGCATGCGAAGCAAACGAGTTAGCTTCAAATCCATGCGAAACACATGATTTAGCTTCAAATCAATGCGAAGTAGAAGGCTTATTTTGAAATTCATTCGAATCAAATGGTTTAGCTTCAAATAATTGTGATATACATGATTTAGCTTCAACTGCATGCGATACAAACGAGTTAGCTTCAAATCCATGCGAAGCACATGATTTAGCTTTAAATCAATACGAGGTAGATGGCTGATCTTCGAATCCATGCGAAACAAATTGTTTAGCTTCAAATACTTGTTTGATACATTATTTAGCTTCAATTGCATGCGAAACAAACGAGTTAGCTTGAAATCCAAGCGAAACACATGATTTCGCTTCAAATCAATGCGAAATAGAAGGCTTATTTTGAAATCCATGCGAATCAAATGGATGAGCTTCAAATACTTGGGTTATTCGTGATTCATACTCAACTGCATGCGTAACAAACGAGTTAACTCCAAATCTATGCGAGACACATGATTTAGCTTCAAATTCATTCGAAACACATGGTTTAGCTTAAAATTCACGCGAAACAAATGGATCAGCTTCAAATAATTGTGATATACATGATTTAGCTTCAAATGCAGGCGAAACAAACGAGTTAGTTTCAAATCCATGCGAAACAAGTGGCCCAGCTTCAAATACTTGTGATATACAAGATTTAGATTCAACTGCATGCGAAACAATCGAGTTAGCTTCAAATCCAAGCGAAACACATGATTTAGCTTCAAATTCAATCGAAACACATGGTTCAGCTTAATATTCATGCGAAACAAATGGTTTTGCTTCAAATACTTGTGATATACATGATTTAGTTTCAACTGCATGCGAAACAAACAAGTTAGTTTTAACTCCAAGCGAAACGCATGATTTAGCTTCAAATACATCCGAAGTAGAAGGCTTAGCTTCAAACCCATGCGACACAAATGATTTAGCTTCAAACACTTGCCATATAAGTGATATAGCTTCAAATGCAGGCGTATCAAACGACTTAGCTACAAATCCATGCGAAACACATGATTTAGCTTCAAAACAATCCGCAGTAGAAGGATTAGTTTCGAATCGATGCGAAACGAATGATTGAACTTCAAATACTTGCGAATATAAGTGATATAGCTTGAAATCCATGCGAAACACATGATTTAGCTTCAAATCTATGCGAAACAAACGAGTTAGCTTCAAATGCAAGCGAAACACATGATTCAGCTTCAAATCAATGCGAAGTAGAAGGCTTAGTTTCAAATCCATGCGAATCAAATGGTTTAGCTGCATATACTTGTCATGTACATGATTTAGCTTCAAATGCATGCGAAACAAACGAGTTAGCTTCGAATCCCTGCGAAACACATGATTTAGCTTCAAATTCATTCGAAACACATGGTTTAGCTTAATATTCATGCGAAACAAATGGTTCTGCTTCAAATACTTGTGATATACATGATTTAGTTTCAACTGCATGCGAAACAAACAAGTTAGTTTTAAATCCAAGCGAAACCCATGATTTAGCTTCAAATCCATCCGAAGTAGAAGGCTTAGCTTCAAACCCATGCGACACAAATGATTTAGCTTCAAACACTTGCCATATAAGTGATATAGCTTGAAATGCAGGCGAATCAAACGAGTTAGCTACAAATCCGTGCGAAACGCATGATTTAGCTTCAAATGAATGCGAAGTAGAAAGATTAGCTTCAAATCCAT
The DNA here is from genome assembly GCF_051020955.1 of Megalopta genalis. Classification (NCBI taxonomy): domain Eukaryota; kingdom Metazoa; phylum Arthropoda; class Insecta; order Hymenoptera; family Halictidae; genus Megalopta; species Megalopta genalis. The sequence continues at coordinate 35,868 of NW_027477044.1, read as the reverse complement.
GCGAAACGAATGAATGACCTTCAAATACTTGCGAATATAAGTGACATAGCTCCAAATGCAGGCGAAAAAAACGAGTTAGCTTCAAATCCATGCGAAATGCATGTTTTAGCTTCAACTCAATGCGAAGCAGAAGGCTTCGTTTCAAATCCATGCGAATCAAATGGAATAGCTTCAAATAATCGTGATATACACGATTTAGCGTCAACTGCGTGTGAAACAAACGAGTTAGCTACAAATCCATGCGAAACACATGATTTAGCTTCAAAACAATCCGAAGTAGAAGGATTAGCTTCAAATCCATGCGAAACGAATGATTGACCTTCAAATACTTGCGAATATAAGTGATATAGCTTCAAATTCATGCGAAACGCATGATTTAGCTTCAAATGAATGCGAAGTTGAAGGATTAGCTTCAAATCCATGCGAAACGAATGATTTATCATCAAATACTTTCGAATAGAAGTAATGTAGCTTCATATGCAGGCGAAACAAACGAGCTAGCTTCAAATCCATGCGAAACACATGATTTAGCTTCAAATCTATGCGAAACAAACGAGATAGCTTCAAATGCAAGCGAAACACATGATTCAGCTTCAAATCAATGCGAGGTAGAAGGCTTAGTTTCAAGTACGTATAGAAACAAATGGAATAGCTTCAAATAATCGTGATATACATAATTTAGCGTCAACTGCGTGCGAAACAAACGAGTTAGCTTCAAATTCATGCGGAACACATGATTTAGCTTCTAATCAATGCGAAGTAGAAGGCTTAGATACAAAACCATGCGAAACAAATGGTTTAGCTTCAAATAATTGTGATACACATGATTTAGCTTGAACTGCAAGCGAATCGAACGAGTTATCTTCAAATCCAAGCGAAACACATGATTTAGCTTCAAATCAATGCGAAGTAGAAGGCTTAGTTTCAAATCCATGCGAATCAAATGGAATAGCTTCAAATAATCGTGATATACATAATTTAGCGTCAACTGCGTGCGAAACAAACGAGTTAGCTTCAAATTCATGCGCAACACATGATTTAGCTTCTAATCAATGCGAAGTAGAAGGCTTAGATACAAAACCATGCGAAACAAATGGTTTAGCTTCAAATACTTGCGAATATAAGTGATATAGCTTCAAACCCATGCGAAACGCATGATTTAGCTTCAAATGAATGCGAAGTTGAAGGATTAGCTTCAAATCCATGCGAAACGAAAGATTTATCATCAAATACTTTCGAATAGAAGTAATGTAGCTTCAAATGCAGGCGAAACAAACGAGGTAGCTTCAAATCCATGCGAAACACATGATTTAGCTTCAAACCAATGCGAAGTAGAAGGAATAGTTTCAAATCCATGCGACACGAATGATTTAGCTTCATATACTTGCGATGTAAGTGATATATCTTCAAATGCAGGCGAAACAAACGAGTGAGCTTCAAATCCAAGCGTAACACATGATTTGACTTCAAATCAATGCAAAGTAGAAGGCTTGCTTCCAATCCATGCCAAACGAATTATTTAGCTTCAAATGCTTGCGAATATAAGTGATATAGATTCAACTGCATGCGAAACAAACGTGTTATCTTCCAATCCATGCGCAACCACATGATTTAGCTTCAAATAAATGCGAAGTAGAAGGCTTAGCTTCAAATCCATGCGAAACGAATGATTGAGCTCCAAATGCTTGCGAATATAAGTGATATAGCTTCAAATGCAGACGAAGCAAACGAGTTAGCTTCAAATCCATGCCAAACACATGATTTAGCTTCAAATCAATGCGAAGTAGAAGGATTATCTTCGAATCCATGCGGAACAAATGGTTTAGCTTCAAATACTTGTGATATACATGATTTAGTTTCAACTGCATGCGAAACAAACGAGTTAGCTTCAAATCAATGCTAAACACATGATTTATCTTCAAATCAATGCGAAGCAGAAGGCTGATCTTCGAATCCATGCGAATGAAATGTTTTAGCTTCAAATATTTGTGATATACATGATTTAGCTTCAACTGCATGCGAAATAAACGAGTTAGATTCAAATACATGCCAAACACATGATTCAGCTTCAAATCAATGCGAAGTAGAAGGCTTATCTTCGAATCCATGCGAAACAAATGGTTTAGCTTCAAATGCTTGTAATATACATGATTTAGCTTCAACAGCATGCGAAACATACGAGTTAGCTGCAAATCCATGCAAAGCACATGATTTAGCCTCAAATCAATGCGAAGTAGAAGGCTTAGCTTCAAATCCATGCGAAACGAATGATTGACATTCAAATGCTTGCGAATATAAGTGATATAGCTTCAAATGCTGGCGAAACAAACGAGTTAGCTTCAAATCCATGCAAAACACATGATTTAGATTCAAATCAATGCGAAGTAGAAGGCTTAGCTTCAAATCCATGCGAAACACATGATTTAGCTTAAAATTCATGCGAAGCATATGGTTTAGCTTCAAATAGTTGTTATATACAAGATTTACCTTCAACTAAGTGTGACACAACCGAGTCAGCTTCAAATCCATGCGAAGCACATGATATAGCATATAAATACATGAGGAACAAATGATTTATCTCCAGATAATTGCGGTATAAGTGATACAGATTCAAATGCAGGCGAAATAATCGAGATAGCTCCAAATCAATGCCAAACACTTGATTTAGCTTTAAATCAATGCGAAGTAGAAGGCTTATCTTCGAATCCATGCGAAACAAATGGTTTAGCTTCAAATGCTTGTAATATACATGATTTAGCTTCAACAGCATGCGAAACAAACGTGTTAATTTCAAATCCATACGAAACACATGATTTAGCTTCAATTCAATGCGTGGTTGAAGGCTTATCTTCGAATCCATGCGAAACAAATGGTTTAGCTTCAAATCAGTGCGAAGTAGAAGGCTTAGCTTCAAATCCATTCGAATCAAATGTTTTAGCTTCAAATACTTGTGATATACATGATTTACATTCAACAGCAAGCGAAACAAACGAGTTAGCATCAAATCCATGCGAAACACATGATTTAGCATCAAATCAAGGCGAAGTAGAAGGCTTATCTTCGAATCCATGCGAAACAAGTGGTTTAGCTTCAAATACTTGTGATATACATGATTTACATTCAACAGCAAGCGAAACAAACGAGTTAGCATCAAATCCATGCCAAACACATGATTCAGCTTCAAATCAATGCGAAGTAGAAGGCTTATCTTCGAATCCATGCGAAACAAATGGTATAGCTTCAAATGCTTGTAATATACATGATTTAGCTTCAACAGCATGCGAAACAAACGTGTTAACTTCAAATCCATACGAAACACATGATTTAGCTTCAATTCAATGCGTGGTTGAAGGCTTATCTTCGAATCCATGCGAAACAAATGGTTTAGCTTCAAATCAGTGCGAAGTAGAAGGCTTAGCTTCAAATCCATTCGAATCAAATGTTTTAGCTTCAAATACTTGTGATATACATGATTTACATTCAACAGCAAGCGAAACAAACGAGTTAGCATCAAATCCATGCGAAACACATGATTTAGCATCAAATCAAGGCGAAGTAGAAGGCTTATCTTCGAATCCATGCGAAACAAGTGGTTTAGCTTCAAATACTTGTGATATACATGATTTACATTCAACAGCAAGCGAAACAAACGAGTTAGCATCAAATCCATGCCAAACACATGATTCAGCTTCAAATCAATGCGAAGTAGAAGGCTTATCTTCGAATCCATGCGAAACAAATGGTTTAGCTTCAAATGCTTGTAATATACATGATTTAGCTTCAACAGCATGCGAAACGAACGTGTTAACTTCAAATCCATTCGAAACACATGATTTAGCTTCAATTCAATGCGTGGTTGAAGGCTTATCTTCGAATCCATGCGAAACAAATGGTTTAGCTTCAAATCAGTGCGAAGTAGAAGGCTTAGCTTCAAATCCATTCGAATCAAATGTTTTAGCTTCAAATACTTGTGATATACATGATTTACATTCAACAGCAAGTGAAACAAACGAGTTAGCATCAAATCCATGCGAAACACATGATTTAGCATCAAATCAAGGCGAAGTAGAAGGCTTATCTTCGAATCCATGCGAAACAAGTGGTTTAGCTTCAAATACTTGTGATATACATGATTTAGCTTCAACTGCATGCGAAACCAACGAGTTAGCTGCAAATCCATGCAAAGCACATGATTTAGCCTCAAATCAATGCGAAGTAGAAGGCTTAGCTTCAAATCCATGCGAAACGAATGATTGACATTCAAATGCTTGCGAATATAAGTGATATAGCTTCAAATGCTGGCGAAACAAACGAGTTAGCTTCAAATCCATGCAAAACACATGATTTAGATTCAAATCAATGCGAAGTAGAAGGCTTAGCTTCAAATCCATGCGAAACACATGATTTAGCTTAAAATTCATGCGAAGCATATGGTTTAGCTTCAAATACTTGTTATATACAAGATTTACCTTCAACTAAGTGTGACACAACCGAGTCAGCTTCAAATCCATGCGAAACACATGATATAGCATATAAATACATGAGAAACAAATGATTTATCTCCAGATAATTGCGGTATAAGTGATACAGATTCAAATGCAGGCGAAATAATCGAGATAGCTCCAAATCAATGCCAAACACTTGATTTAGCTTTAAATCAATGCGAAGTAGAAGGCTTATCTTCGAATCCATTTGAAACAAATGGTTTAGCTTCAAATGCTTGTAATATACATGATTTAGCTTCAACAGCATGCGAAACAAACGTGTTAACTTCAAATCCATACGAAACACATGATTTAGCTTCAATTCAATGCGTGGTTGAGGCTTATCTTCGAATCCATGCGAAACAAATGGTTTAGCTTCAAATCAGTGCGAAGTAGAAGGCTTAGCTTCAAATCCATTCGAATCAAATGTTTTAGCTTCAAATACTTGTGATATACATGATTTACATTCAACAGCAAGCGAAACAAACGAGTTAGCATCAAATCCATGGGAAACACATGATTTAGCATCAAATCAAGGCGAAGTAGAAGACTTATCTTCGAATCCATGCGAAACAAGTGGTTTAGCTTCAAATACTTGTGATATACATGATTTAGCTTCAACTGCAAGCGAAACCATCGAGTTAGCTGCAAATCCATGCAAAGCACATGATTTAGCCACAAATCAATGCGAAGTAGAAGGCTTATCTTCAAATCCATGCGAAACGTATGATTGACATTCAAATGCTTGCGAATATAAGTGATATAGCTTCAAATGCTGGCGAAACAAACGAGTTAGCTTCAAATCCATGCAAAACACATGATTTAGATTCAAGTCAATGCGAAGTAGAAGGCTTAGCTTCAAATCCATGCGAAACACATGATTTAGCTTAAAATTCATGCGAAGCATATGGTTTAGCTTCAAATACTTGTTATATACAAGATTTACCTTCAACTAAGTGCGACACAACCGAGTCAGCTTCAAATCCATGCGAAACACATGATATAGCATATAAAATACATGAGAAACAAATGATTTATCTCCAGATAATTGCGGTATAAGTGATACAGATTCAAATGCAGGCGAAATAATCGAGATAGCTCCAAATCAATGCCAAACACTTGATTTAGCTTTAAAACAATGCGAAGTAGAAGGCTTATCTTCGAATCCATGCGAAACGAATGATTGACATTCAAATGCTTGCGAATATAAGTGATATAGCTCCAAATGCAGGCGAAAAAAACGAGTTAGCTCCAAATCCATGCGAAATGCATGTTTTAGCTTCAACTCAATGCGAAGCAGAAGTCTTCGTTTCAAATCCATGCGAAACGAATGATTGACATTCAAATGCTTGCGAATATAAGTGATATAGCTCCAAATGCAGGCGAAAAAAACGAGTTAGCTCCAAATCCATGCGAAATGCATGTTTTAGCTTCAACTCAATGCGAAGCAGAAGTCTTCGTTTCAAATCCATGCGAATCAAATGGAATAGCTTCAAATAATCGTGATATACACGATTTAGCGTCAACTGCGTGCGAAACAAACGAGTTAGCTGCAAATCCATGCGAAACACAAGATTTAGCTTCAAAACAATCCGAAGTAGAAGGATTAGCTTCAAATCCATGCGAAACGAATGATTGACCTTCAAATACTTGCGAATATAAGTGATATAGCTTCAAATCATTCGAAACGCATGATTTAGCTTCAAATGAATGCGAAGTTGAAGGATTAGCTTCAAATCCATGCGAAACGAATGATTTATCATCAAATACTTTCGAATAGAAGTAATGTAGCTTCAAATGCAGACGAAACAAACGAGGTAGCTTCAAATCCATGCGAAACACATGATTTAGCTTCAAATCTATGCGAAACAAACGAGTTAGCTTCAAATGCAAGCGAAACACATGATTCAGCTTCAAATCAATGCGAAGTAGAAGGCTCAGTTTCAAATACGTGAGAAACAAATGGTTCAGCTTCAAATACTTGTGATATACATGATTTTGCTTCAAATGCAGACGAAATAAACGAGTTAGCTTCAAATCCATGCGAAACACATGATATAGCTTCAAATTCATGAGAAACACATGGTTCAGCTTAATATTCATGCGAAACAGATGGTTTAGATTCAGATACTTGTGATAAACATGATTTAGCTTCAACTGCATGCGAATCAAACGAGTTAGCCTCGAATCCATGCGAAACACATGATTTAGCTTCAAATCAATGCGAAGTAGAAGGCATAGCTTCAAATCCATGCGAAACGAATGATTTAGCTTCATATACTTGCGATGTAAGTGATATATCTTCAAATGCAGGCGAAACAAACGAGTGAGCTTCAAATCCAAGCGTAACACATGATTTGACTTCAAATCAATGCAAAGTAGAAGGCTTAGCTTCCAATCCATGCCAAACGAATTATTTAGCTTCAAATGCTTGCGAATATAAGTGATATAGATTCAACTGCATGCTAAACAAACGAGTTAGCTTCAAATCCATGCCAAACACATGATTTAGCTTCAAATAAATGCGAAGTAGAAGGCTTAGCTTCAAATCCATGCGAAACGAATGATTGAGTTCCAAATGCTTGCGAATATAAGTGATATAGCTTCAAATGCAGACGAAGCAAACGAGTTAGCTTCAAATTCATGCCAAACACATGATTTAGCTTCAAATCAATGCGAAATAGAAGGCTTATCTTCGAATCCATGCGAAACTAATGTTTAGCTTCAGATACCTGTGATATATATGATATAGCTTCAACTGCATGCGAAACAAATGAGTTAGCTTCAAATCCATGTGAAACACATGATTTTGCTGTAAATCAATGCGAAGTAGAAGGATTATCTTCGAATCCATGCGGAACAAATGGTTTAGCTTCAAATACTTGTGATATACATGATTTAGTTTCAACTGCATGCGAAACAAACGAGTTAGCTTCAAATCCATGTGAAACACTTGATTTAGCTTCAAATCAAAGCGAAGTAGAAGGGTTATCTACGAATCCATGCGAAACAAATGGTTTAGCTTCAAATACTTGTGAAATACATGATTTACATTCAACAGCATGCGGAACAAATGAGTTAGCCTCAAATCCAAACGAAACACATGATTTAGCATCAAATCAATGCGAAGTAGAAGGCTTATCTTCGAATCCATGCGAATCAAATGGTTTAGCTTCAAATGATTGTGATATACATGATTTAGTTTCAACTGCATGCGAAACAAACGAGTTAGTTTCAAATCCATGCGAAACACATGATTTAACTTCAAATCAATGCGAAGAAGAAGGCATAGCTTCAAATCCATGCGAACCGAATGATTTGGCTTCAAATACTTGCGAATATAAGTGATATAGCTTCAACTGCATGCGAAACAAACGTGTTATCTGCAAATCCATGCGCAACCACATGATTTAGCTTCAAATAAATGCGAAGTAGAAGGCTTAGCTTCAAATCCATGCGAAACGAATGATTTAGCTTCAAATGAATGCGAAGTTGAAGGATTAGCTTCAAATCCATGCGAAACGAATGATTTATCATCAAATACTTTCGAATAGAAGTAATGTAGCTTCAAATGCAGGCGAAACAAACGAGGTAGCTTCAAATCCATGCGAAACACATGATTTAGCTTCAAATCTATGCGAAACAAACGAGTTAGCTTCAAATGCAAGCGAAACACATGATTCAGCTTCAAATCAATGCGAAGTAGAAGGGTTATCTTCGAATCCATGCGAAACAAATGATTTAGCTTCAAATACTTGTGATATACATGGTTTAGCTTCAACTGCATGCGAAACAAACGACTTAGCTTTAAATCCATGCAAAACAGGATTTAACTCCAAATCAATGCGAAGTAGAAGGTATAGCTTCAAATCCATGGGAATCAAATGGTTTAGCTTCAAATACTTGTGATATACTTGATTTAGCTTCAACAGCATGCGAAACAAACGAGTTAGCTTCAAAAATCATGCGGAAAACATGATTTAGCTCCAAATCGATGCGAAGTAGAAGGCTTAACTACGAATCCATGCGAAACAAATGGTTTAGCTTCAAATACTTGTGATATACATGGTTTAGCTTCAACTGCATGCGAAACAAACGAGTTAGCTTCAAATCCATACGGAACACATGATTTAGCTGCAAATCTATGCGCAGGAGAAGGCTGATCTTCGAATCCATGCGAAACAAATGGTTTAGCTTCAAATACTTGTGATATACATGATTTAACTACAACTGCATGTGATACAAACGAGTTAGCTTCAAATCCATACGAAACACATGATTTAGCTCCAATTGCATGCGAAACAAATGAGTTAGCTTTAAATCCAAGCGGAACACTTGATTGAGCTTCAACTCAATACGTTATAGATGGTTGAGCTTCAAATCCATGCGAAGCAAATGGTTTAACTTCAAATACTTTTGATATACATGATTTAGCTTCAACTGCATGCTAAACAAACGAGTTGGCTTCAAATCCATGCGGAACACGTGATTTAGCTTCAAATCAATGCGAAGGCGAAGGCTTAGCGTTGAATCCATGCCAAACAAATGGTTTAGCTTCAAATACCTGTGATATACAAGATTTGGCTTCAACTGCGTGCTATACACGCGAGTTAGCTTCACACCCAAGGGAAACACATGATTTAACTTCAAATGAATGGGAAGTAGAAGCCTTAGCTTCTAATCAATACGAAACAAATCATTTAGCTTCAGATACTTGTGATATACACGATTTAGCTTCAAATGCAGGCAAAACAAACGAGTTAGCTTCGAATCCATGCGAAGCACATGATTTACCTTCAAATCAATGCGAAGTAGAAGGCTTATCTTCAAATCCATGCGAATCAAATGGTTTAGCTTCTAATACTTGTGATATACATGATTTATCTTCAACTGCGTGCGAATCAAACGAGTTAGCTTAAAATCCAAGCGGAACACATGATTTAGCTTCAAATCAATGCGAAGTAGAATGCTGAGTTTCAAATCCATGCGAATCAAACGGTTTAGCATTCAAATACTTGTGATATACATGATTTAGATTCAAGTACGAGCGAAACAAACGAGTTAGCTTCAAATCCAAGCGAAACACATGATTTATCTTCAAATCAATGCGAGGTAGAAGGCTTATCTTCAAATCCATGCGGAACAAATGGTTTAGCGTCAAATTCTTGTGATATACATGATTTAGCTTCAACTGCATGCGAAATAAACAAGTTAGCTTCAAATCCAAGCGAAACACATGAGATAGCATAAAATCAATAAGAAGTAGAAGGCTTCGCTTAAAAATACATGCGACAAAAATGAATTAGCTTCAAATCCATGCGAAACGAATGGTTCAGCTTCAAATACTTGTGGTATACATGATTTAGCTTCAACTGCATGCGAATCAAACGAGGTAGTTCAAATCCATGAGAAACACATGATTTAGCTACAAATTCATTCGAAATACATGGTTTGGATTTATATTCATGCGGATCAAACGTTTCAGCTTCAAATACTTGTGATATACATGATTTAGCTTCTACTGCATGCGATACAAACGAGTTCGCTTCAAATCCAAGCGAAACTCATGATTTAGCTTCAATTCAATGCGAACTAGAGTGCTTAACTTCAAATCCATGCGAATCAAATGGTTCAGCTTCAAATACTCGTGATATACATGAGCTAGATTCAACTGCATGCGAAACAAACGAGTTAGCATCAAATCCATGCGAAACACACGATTTAGCTTCAAATCAATGCGAAGAAGAAGGCTTTGCTTTAAATCCACGCGAACCAATTGGGTTAGCATCAAATACTTCTGATACATATGATTTAAATTCAACTGCATGCAAAACAAACGAGTTGGCTTCAAATCCATGCGAACCACATAATTTAGCTTCAAATCAATGCGAAGTAGGAGGCTTAGCTTTAAATCCATGCGACACAAATAATCTAGTTTCAAATACTTGTAATATACAGGATTTAGCTTCAACTGCATGCGAAACAATCAAGTTATCTTCAAATCCATGCGAAACAAATGATTTAACTTCAAATCAATGCGAAGTAGAAGGCATAGCTTCAAATCCATGCGAACCGAATGATTTGGCTTCAAATACTTGCGAATGTAAGTGATATAGCTTCAACTGCATGCGAAACAAACGTGTTATCTTCAAATCCATGCGCAACCACATGATTTAGCTTCAAATCAATGCGAAGTAGAAGACTTAGCTTCAAATCCATTCGAATCAAATGGTGTAGCTTCAAATACATGTGATACACATGATTTAGCTTCAACTGCATGGAAACAAACGAGTTAGCTTCAAATCCAATCGAAACACATGATTTAGCTTCAAATTCATGCGTAGTAGAAGGCTTAGCTTATAATCCATGCGAAAAGAATTATTTCGCTTCATATACTTGCGATATAAGTGATATAGCTTCAAATGCAGACGAAACAAACGTGTTGGCTTCAAATCCAAGCGATACACATGATTTCGCTTCAAATCAATGCGAAGTAGAAGGCTTATCTTCGAATCCATGCGAAACAAATGGTTTAGCTTCAAATACCTGTGATATACATGATTTAGCATCAAATGCAGGCGAAGAAAACGAGTTAGCTTCAAATGCATGCGAAATACATGATTTAGCTTCAAATTCATTCGTAACACATGGTTTAGCTTAATATTCATGCGTAGCAAATGGTTCAGCTGCAAATAGTTGTGATATACATGATTTACATTCAACTGCATGCGAAACAATCGAGTTAGCTTCAAATGCATGCGAAACACATGATTTAGCTTGAAATCAATGCGAAGTAGAAGGCTTATCTTCAAATACATGCGAAACACATGATTTAGCTTCAAATACTTGCGATAGAAGTGATATAGCTTCAAATGAATGCGAAACAAACGAGTTAGCTTCTAATCTATGCGAAACACGTGATTCAGCTTCAAATCAATGCGAACTAGAAGGCAGATCGAATCCATGCGAAACAAATGGTTTAGTTTCAAATACTTGTGATATGCGTGATTTTGCTTCAACAGCAAGCGAATCAAACGAGTTAGCTTCGAATCCATGTGATACACATGATTTAGCTTCAAATCAATGCGAAGTAGAAGGCTTAGCTTCAAATCCGTGAGAATCAAATGGTTTAGTTTCAAATGCTTGTGATATACATGATTTAGCTTCAACTGCATGCGATACAAACGAGTTAGCTTCAAATCCATGAGAAACACATGATTTAGCTTTAAATCAATACGAGGTAGATGGCTGATCTTCGAAGCCATGCGAAACAAATGGTTCAGCTTCAAATACTTGTGATATACATGATTTAGCTTCAACTGCATGTGGAACAAACGAGTTAGCTTCAAATCCAAGCGAATCACATGATTTAGCTTCAAATTAATGCGATGTTGATGGTTTAGCTACAAATCCATGATAAACAAATGATTTAGCTTCAGATACTTACGTTATAAGTGATATAGCTTCAAATGCAGGCGAAAAAAACGAGTTAGCTTCTAATCTATGCGAAACACGTGATTTAGCTTCAAATCAATGCGAACTAGAAGACAGATCTTCGAATCCATGCGAAACAAATGGTTTAGTTACAAATACTTGTGATATGCGTGATTTTGCTTCAACAGCAAGCGAATCAAATGAGTTAGCTTCGAATCCATGCGAAATGCATGATTTAGCTTCAAATCAATGCGAAGTAGAAGGCTTAACTTCAAATCCATGCGAGTTAAATGGTTTAGCTTCTAATACTTGTGATATATATGATTTAGCTTCAAATGCATGCGAAGCAAACGAGTTAGATTCAAATCCATGCGAAACACCCGATTTAGCTTCAAATCAATGCGAAGTAGAAGGCTCAGCTTAAAATCCATGCGAAACAAATGGTTTAGCTTCAAATGCTTGTGATATACATAATTTAGCTTCAACTGCATGCGAAACAAACGAGTTAGCTTCAAATCCATACGGAACACATGATTTAGCTTCAAATTAATGCGAAGTAGAATGCCGAGTTTCAAATCCATGCGAATCAAATGTTTTAGCTTCAAATGCTTGTGACATACATGATTTAGCTTCAACTGCATGCGAAATAAACGAGTTAGCTTCAAATCCATGCGAAACACATGATTTAGATTCAAATCAAAGCGGATAAGATGGCTTCGCTTCAAATCCAAGCGAAACACATTATTTAACTTCAAATCAATGCGAAGAAGAAGGCTTGGTTTCAAATCCATGCGAAACAAATGTTTTAGCTTCAAATATTTGTGATGTACAGGATTTAGCTTCAACTGCATGAGAGACAAACGAGAGAGCTTCAAATCCAGGGGAAGCACATGACTTAACTTCAAATCAATGCGAAGTAGAAGGGTTATCTTCGAATCCATGCGAAACAATTGGTTTAGCCTCACACACTTGTGATATACATGATTTAGCTTCAACTGCATGCGAAACAAACGAGTTAGCCTCAAAACCAAGCGAAACACATGATTTAACATCAAATCAATGCGAAGTAGAGGGGTTATTTTCGAATCCATGCGAAACAAATGGTTTAGCTTCAAAGACCTGTGATGTACATGATTTAGCTTCAACTGCATGCGAAACAAACGAGTTAGCTTCAAATCCATGCGAAACACATGATTTAGCTTCAAATCAATGCGATGTAGAAGTATTATCTTCGAATCCATGCGAAACAAATGGTTTAGCTTCAAATGCTTGTGATATACATAATTTAGCTTCAACTGCATGCGAAACAAACGAGTTAGCTTCAAATCCATACGGAACACATGATTTAGCTTCAAATTAATGCGAAGTAGAATGCCGAGTTTCAAATCCATGCGAATCAAATGTTTTAGCTTCAAATGCTTGTGACATACATGATTTAGCTTCAACTGCATGCGACACAAACGAGTTAGCCTCAAAACCATGCGAAACACATGAGTTAGCTTCAAATCAATGCGAAGTAGGAGGATTATCTTCGAATCCATGCGAAACAAATGGTTTAGCTCCAAATACTTGTAGTATACATAATTTAGCTTCAACTGCATGCGAAACAAACGAGTTCGCTTCAAATCCAAGCAAAACACATGATTTAGCTTCAAATCAATGCGAAGTAGAAGTCTGATCTTCGAATCCATGCGAGACAATCGGTTCAGATTAAAATACTTGTGATATACATGATTTAGCTTCAACAGCATGCGAAACAAACAAGTTAGCTTCAAATCCAGTGAAAAATATGATTTAACGTCAAATCGACGTGAAGTAGAAGGCTTAGCTTCAAATCCAAGCGAAACAAATTATTTAGCTTCAAATCAATGCGAAGTAGAAGGCGTTGTTTCAAATCCATGCGAAACAAATGGTTTAGCTCCAAATACTTGTGATATACATGATTTAGCTTCAACTGCATGCAAAACAAACGAGTTAGCTTAAAATCCAAGCGGAACACGTGATTTAGCTTCAAATCAATGGGAAGTAGAATGATGAGTTTCAAATACATGGGAATAAAATGGCTTAGCTTCAAATACTTGTGATATACATGACTTAGCTTAAACATCATGCGAAACAAACTAGTTAGCTTCAAATCCATGCGAAACACATGATTTAGCATAAAATCAATGCGAAGTAGGAGGCTTGTCTTCAAATCCATGCGAAACAATTCGTTTAGCTTCAAATACTTGTGATATTCACGATTTAACTTCAACTGCATGTGAAACAAACGAGTGAGCTTAAAATCCAAGCGAAACACATTATTTAGCTTCAAACCAATGCGAAGTAAAAGGCTGAGCTTCAAATCCAAGCGACACACATGATTTATCTTCAAATAAATGCGAAGTAGAAGGCTTAGCTTCATATCCATGCGAATCAAAAGGTTTAGCTTCAAATACTTGTGATATACTTGATTTAGATGCAAGTACGTGCGAAACAAACGAGTTAGCTTCAAATCCAAGCGAAACACATGATTTATCTTCAAATCAATGCGAGGTAGAAGGCGTAGCTTCAAATCCAAGCAAAACAAATTATTTAGCTTCAAATCAATGCGAAGTAGAAGGCGTAGTTTCAAAATCCATGTGAAACAAATGGTTTAGCTTCAAATACTTGTGATATACATAATTTAGCTTCAACTGCATGCGAAACAAACGAGTTAGCCTCAAATCCATGCGAAACACATGATTTAGCATCAAATCAATGCGAAGTAGAAGGGTTATCTTCAAATCCATGCGAAACAAGTGGTTCAGCTTCAAATATTAGTGATGTGCATGATTTAGCTTCAAATGCATACGAAACAAACGAGTTAGCTTAAAATCCAAGCGAAACACATTATTTAGCTTCAAATCAATGCGAAGTAGAAGACTGATCTTCGAATCCATGCTAAACAAATGGTTTAGCTTCAAACACTTGTGATATACATGATTTAGCTTCAACTGCATGCGAAACAAACGAGTTAGCTTCAAATCCAGCGAAAAATATGATTTAACTTCAAATCAATGCGAAGTAGAAGGCTGATCGTCGAATCCATGTGAAACAAATGGTTTAGCTTTAAATACTTGTGATATACTTGATTTAGGTTCAACAGCATGCGAAACAAACGAGTTAGCATCAAATCCACCGAAAAATATGATTTAACGTCAAAACGACGTGAATTAGAAGGCTTAGCTTCAAATCCAAGCAAAACAAATTATTTAGCTTCAAATCAATGCGAAGTAGAAGGCGTAGTTTCAAAATCCATGCGAAACAAATGGTTTAGCTTCAAATACTTGTGATATACATAATTTAGCTTCAACTGCATGCGAAACAAACGAGTTGGCCTCAAATCCATGCGAAACACATGATTTAGCATCAAATCAATGCGAAGTAGAAGGGTTATCTTCAAATCCATGCGAAACAAGTGGTTCAGCTTCAAATATTTGTGATGTGCATGATTTAGCTTCAAATGCATACGAAACAAACGAGTTAGCTTAAAATCCAAGCGAAACACATTATTTAGCTTCAAATCAATGCGAAGTAGAAGACTGATCTTCGAATCCATGCTAAACAAATGGTATAGCTTCAAACACTTGTGATATACATGATTTAGCTTCAACTGCATGCGAAACAAACGAGTTAGCTTCAAATCCAGCGAAAAATATGATTTAACTTCAAATCAATGCGAAGTAGAAGGCTGATCGTCGAATCCATGTGAAACAAATGGTTTAGATTTAAATACTTGTGATATACTTGATTTAGGTTCAACAGCATGCGAAACAAATGAGTTAGCATCAAATCCACCGAAAAATATGATTTAACGTCAAAACGACGTGAATTAGAAGGCTTAGCTTCAAATCCAAGCAAAACAAATTATTTAGCTTCAAATCAATGCGAAGTAGAAGGCGTAGTTTCAAAATCCATGCGAAACAAATGGTTTAGCTTCAAATACTTGTGATATACATAATTTAGCTTCAACTGCATGCGAAACAAACGAGTTAGCCTCAAATCCATGCGAAACACATGATTTATCTTCAATTCAATGCGAAGTAGAAGGCTTACCTTCGAATCCATGCGAAACAAATGGTTTAGCTTCAAATACTTGTGATGTACATGATTTAGCTTCAAATGCAGGCGAAACAAACGAGTTAGCTTCAAATCGATGCGAAACACATGATTTAGCATCAAATGAATGTGAAGTAGGAGGCTTGTCTTCAAATCCATGCGAAACAATTCGTTTAGCTTCAAATACTTGTGATATGCACGATTTAGCTTCAACTGCATGCGAAACAAACGAGTTAGCTTCAAATCCATGCTAAACACATGATTTAGCTTCAAATCAATGCGAAGAAGAAGGGTGACCTTCGAATCCATGCAAAGCAAATGGTTTAGCTTCAAACACTTGTGATATACACGATTTAGCTTCAATAGCATGCGAAACAAACGAGTTAGCTTCAAAAACCATACGAAAAACATGATTTTGCTTCAAATCAATGCGAAGTAGAAGGCTTATCTTCAAATCCATGCGAAACAAATCGTTTAGCTTAAAAAACTTGTGATATACATGATTTATCTTCAACTGCATGTGATACAAACGAGTTAGCTTAAAATCCAAGCGGAACACGTGATTTAGCTTCAAATCAATGGGAAGTAGAATGATGAGTTTCAAATACATGGGAATAAAATGGCTTAGCTTCAAATACTTGTGATATACATGACTTAGCTTAAACATCATGCAAAACAAACTAGTTAGCTTCAAATCCATGCGAAACACATGATTTAGCATCAAATCAATGCGAAGTAGGAGGCTTGTCTTCAAATCCATGCGAAACAATTCGTTTAGCTTCAAATACTTGTGATATTCACGATTTAACTTTAACTGCATGTGAAACAAACGAGTGAGCTTAAAATCCAAGCGAAACACATTATTTAGCTTCAAACCAATGCGAAGTAGAAGGCTGAGCTTCAAATCCAAGCGACACACATGATTTATCTTCAAATAAATGCGAAGTAGAAGGCTTAGCTTCATATCCATGCGAATCAAAAGGTTTAGCTTCAAATACTTGTGATATACTTGATTTAGATGCAAGTACGTGCGAAACAAACGAGTTAGCTTCAAATCCATGCGAAACACATGATTTAGCATCAAATCAATGCGATGTAGGAGGCTTGTCTTCAAATCCATGCGAAACAATTCGTTTAGCTTCAAATACTTGTGATATTCACGATTTAACTTCAACTGCATGTGAAACAAACGAGTGAGCTTAAAATCCAAGCGAAACACATTATTTAGCTTCAAACCAATGCGAAGTAGAAGGCTGAGCTTCAAATCCAAGCGACACACATGATTTATCTTCAAATAAATGCGAAGTAGAAGGCTTAGCTTCATATCCATGCGAATCAAAAGGTTTAGCTTCAAATACTTGTGATATACTGGATTTAGATGCAAGTACGTGCGAAACAAACGAGTTAGCTTCAAATCCAAGCGAAACACATGATTTATCTTCAAATCAATGCAAGGTAGAAGGCTTAGCTTCAAATCCAAGCAAAACAAATTATTTGCTTCAAATCAATGCGAAGTAGAAGGCGTTGTTTCAAAATCCATGCGAAACAAATGGTTTAGCTTCAAATACTTGTGATATACATAATTTAGCTTCAACTGCAGGCGAAACAAACGAGTTAGCCTCAAATCCATGCGAAACACATGATTTAGCATCAAATCAATGCGAAGTAGAAGGGTTATCTTCAAAGCCATGCGAAACAAGTGGTTCAGCTTCAAATATTTGTGATGTGCATGATTTAGCTTCAAATGCATACGAAACAAACGAGTTAGCTTAAAATCCAAGCGAAACACATTATTTAGCTTCAAATCAATGCGAAGTAGAAGACTGATCTTCGAATCCATGCTAAACAAATGGTTTAGCTTCAAATACTTGTGATATAAATTATTCAGCCTTAACAGCATGCGAAACAAACGAGTTCGCTTCAAATCCAAGCGAAACAAATTATTTAGCTTCAAATCAATGCGAAGTAGAAGGCGTAGTTTCAAATCCATGCGAAACAAATGGTTTAGCTCCAAATACTTGTAGTATACATAATTTAGCTTCAACTGCATGCGAAACAAACGAGTTCGCTTCAAATCCAAGCGAAACACATGATTTAACTTCAAATCAATGGGTAGTAGAAGGCTGATCTTCGAATCCATGCGAAACAAATGGTTTAGCTTCAAATACTTGTGCCATACTTGACTTAGCTTCAACTCCATGCGAAACAAACGAGTTAGCTTCAAATCCATTCGAAACACATGATTTAGCTTCAAATCAATGCGAAGTAGAAGGGTTGTCTTCGAATCCATGCGAAACACATGATTTAGCTTCAAATCAATGCGAACTAGAAGGGTTATCTTCAAATCCATGCGAATCAAGTGGTTTAGCTTCAAATACTTGTCATATACATGATTTAGCATCAACAGCATGCTAAACAAACGGGTTGGCATCAACACCGTGCGAAACACATGATTTAGATTCAAATCAATGCGAAGTAGAATTGATATCTTCAAATCCATGCGAAACAAATCGTTTAGCTTCAAATACTTGTGATATACATGATTTAACTTCAACTGCATGTGAAACGAACGAGTTAGCTTAAAATCCAAGCGAAACACATTATTTAGCTTCAAACCAATGCGAAGAAGAAGGGTGATCTTCGAATCCATGCTAATCAAATGGTTTAGCTTCAAACACTTGTGATATACTTGATTTAGGTTCAACAACATGCGAAACAAACGAGTTAGCATCAAATCCAGCGAAAAATATGATTTAACGTCAAATCGACGTGAATTAGAAGGCTTAGCTTCAAATCCAAGCAAAACAAATTATTTAGCTTCAAATCAATGCGAAGTAGAAGGCGTAGTTTCAAATCCATGCGAAACAAATGGTTTAGCTTCAAATACTTGTGATATACATAATTTAGCTTCAACTGCATGCGAAACAAACGACTTAGCCACAAAACCATGCGAAACACATGATTTAGCATCAAACCAATGCGAAGAAGAAGGGTGACCTTCGAATCCATGCTAATCAAATGGTTCTGATTCAAATACTTGTGATATACGTGATTTTGCTTCAACTGCATGCGAAATAATCGAGTTAGCTTCAAATCCAAGCGAAACACATGATTTGGTTACAAATTCATGCAAAGTTGAAGGCGTAGCTTCAAATACATGCGAAACACATGAATTAGATTCAAATCAATGCGAATCACATGATTTAGCTTCAGATCAGTGCGAAGTAGAAGGGTTATCTTCGAATCCATGCGAAACAAATGGTTTAGCTTCAAAGACATGTGATATACATGATTTAGCTTCAACTGCATGCGAAACAGACGAGATCGCTTTAAATCCATGCGAAGCACATGATTTAGCTTCAAATCAATGCGAAGTAGAAGGCTTATCTTCAAATCCATGCGAAACAAATCGTTTAGCTTCAAATACTTGTGATATACATGATTTAGCTTCAACTGCATGCGAAACAAACGAGTTAGCTTCAAATCCATGCGAAAGACATGATTTAGCAGCAAATCAATGCGAAGTAGGAGGCTTATCTTCAAATCCATGCGAAACAATTCGTTTAGCTTCAAATACTTGTGATATACATGATTTAGCTTCAACAACATGCGAAACAAACTAGTTAGCTTCAAATCCATGCGAAACACATGATTTAGCATCAAATCAATGCAAAGTAGGCGGCTTGTCTTCAAATCCATGAGAAAAACAATTCGTTTAGCTTCAGATACTTGTGATATTCATGATTTAACTTCAACTGCATGTGAAACAAACGAGTTAGCTTAAAATCCAAGCGAAACACATTATTTAGCTTCCAACCAATGCGAAGTAGAAGGCTGAGCTTCAAATCCAAGCGACACACTTGATTTATCTTCAAATCAATGCGAACTAGAAGGCTTAGCTTCAAATCCATGCGAATCAAACGGTTTAGCTTCAAATACTTGTGATATACTTGATTTAGATTCAAGTGCGTGCGAAACAAACGAGTTAGCTTCAAATCCAAGCGAAACACATGATTTAGCTTCAAATCAATGCGAAGTAGAAGGATTATCTTCAAATCCATGCAAAACAAATGGTTTAGCTTCAAACACTTGTGATATACATGATTTAGCTTCAACTGCATGCGAAACAAACGAGTTAGCTTCAAATCCATGCGATACACATGATTTAGCATCAAATCAATGCGAAGTAGAAGGGTTATCTTCGAATCCATGCG
Organism: Megalopta genalis; assembly: GCF_051020955.1. Lineage (NCBI taxonomy): Eukaryota > Metazoa > Arthropoda > Insecta > Hymenoptera > Halictidae > Megalopta > Megalopta genalis. The sequence continues at coordinate 15,656 of NW_027477044.1, read as the reverse complement.
AAACAAATGGTTTAGCTTCAAAGACCTGTGATATACATGATCTAGCTTCAACTGCATGCGAAAAAAACGAGTTAGCTTCAAATCCAAGCGAAACGCGTGATTTAGCCTCAAATCAATTGCGTAGTAGAAGGCTTAGCTTCAAATCCATGCGAAACAAATACTTTACATTCAAATATTTGTGGTATACATGATTTAACTTCATCTGCATGCGAAACAAACGAGATTGCTTCAAATCCATGCGAAACAAATGATTTAACTTCATATCAATGCGTAGTACAATGCTGATCTTCGAATCCATGCGAAACAAATGGTTTAGCTTCAAATACTTGTGATATACATGAATTAGCTTCAACAGCAAGCTAAACAAACGGGTTGGCTTCAACTCCATGCGAAACACATGATTTAGCTTCAAATCAATGCAAAGTAGAAGGCTTATCTTCAAATCCATTCGAAACAAGTGGTTCAGCTTCAAATATTTGTGATGTGCATGATTTAGCTTCAAATGCATGCGAAACAAACGAGTTAGCTTATTATCCAAGCGAAACACATTATTTAGCTTCAAACCAATGCGAACTAGACGGCGTAGTTTCAAATCCATGCTAAACAAATGGTTTAGCTTCAAATACTTGTGATATAAATTATTTAGCCTTAACAGCATGCGAAACAAAGGAGTTCGCTTGAAATCCAAGCGAAACAAATTATTTAGCTTCAAATCAATGCGAACTAGACGGCGTAGTTTGAAATCCATGCGAAACAAATGGTTTAGCTTCAAATACTTGTAATATACATAATTTAGCTTCAACTGCATGCGAAACAAACGAGTTCGCTTCAAACCCAAGCAAAACACATGATTTAGCTTCAAATCAATGGGTAGTAGAAGGCTGATCTTCGAATCCATGCGAAACAAATGGTTTAGCTTCAAATACTTGTGACATACTTGACTTAGCTTCAACTCCATGCGAAACAAACGAGTTAGCTTCAAATCCATGCGAAACACATGATTTAGCTTCAAATCAATGCGAAGTAGAAGGGTTATCTTCGAATCCATGCGAACCACATGATTTAGCTTCAAATCGATGCGAACTAGAAGGGTTATCTTCGAATCCATGCGAAACAAATGGTTTAACGTCAAACACCTGTGATATACATGATTTAGCTTCAACTGCATGCGACACAAACGAGTTAGCCTCAAAACCATGCGCAACACATGAGTTAGCTTCAAATCAATGCGAAGTAGGAGGATTATCTTCGAATCCATGCGAAACAAATGGTTTAGCTTCAAATGCTTGTGATATACATAATTTAGCTTCAACTGCATGCGAAACAAACGAGTTAGCTTCAAATCCATACGGAACACATGATTTAGCTTCAACTTAATGCGAAGTAGAATGCCGAGTTTCAAATCCATGCGAATCAAATGTTTTAGCTTCAAATGCTTGTGACATACATGATTTAGCTTCAACTGCATGCGAAATAAACGAGTTAGCTTCAAATCCATGCGAAACACATGATTTAGATTCAAATCAAAGCGAATTAGATGGCTTCGCTTCAAATCCAAGCGAAACACATTATTTAACTTCAAATCAATGCGATGAAGAAGGCTTGGTTTCAAATCCATGCGAAACAAATGTTTTAGCTTCAAATATTTGCGATGTACAGGATTTAGCTTCAACTGCATGAGAGACAAACGAGAGAGCTTCAAATCCAGGGGAAGCACATGACTTAACTTCAAATCAATGCGAAGTAGAAGGGTTATCTTCGAATCCATGCGAAACAATTGGTTTAGCCTCACGCACTTGTGATATACATGATTTAGCTTCAACTGCATGCGAATCAAACGAGTTTGCTTCAAATCCATGCGAAACACATGATTTAGCATCAAATCAATGCAAAGTAGGCGGCTTGTCTTCAAATCCATGAGAAAAACAATTCGTTTAGCTTCAGATACTTGTGATATTCATGATTTAACTTCAACTGCATGTGAAACAAACGAGTTAGCTTAAAATCCAAGCGAAACACATTATTTAGCTTCCAACCAATGCGAAGTAGAAGGCTGAGCTTCAAATCCAAGCGACACACTTGATTTATCTTCAAATCAATGCGAACTAGAAGGCTTAGCTTCAAATCCATGCGAATCAAACGGTTTAGCTTCAAATACTTGTGATATACTTGATTTAGATTCAAGTGCGTGCGAAACAAACGAGTTAGCTTCAAATCCAAGCGAAACACATGATTTAGCTTCAAATCAATGCGAAGTAGAAGGATTATCTTCAAATCCATGCAAAACAAATGGTTTAGCTTCAAACACTTGTGATATACATGATTTAGCTTCAACTGCATGCGAAACAAACGAGTTAGCTTCAAATCCATGCGATACACATGATTTAGCATCAAATCAATGCGAAGTAGAAGGGTTATCTTCGAATCCATGCGAAACAAATGGTTTAGCTTCAAAGACCTGTGATATACATGATCTAGCTTCAACTGCATGCGAAAAAAACGAGTTAGCTTCAAATCCAAGCGAAACGCGTGATTTAGCCTCAAATCAATTGCGTAGTAGAAGGCTTAGCTTCAAATCCATGCGAAACAAATACTTTACATTCAAATATTTGTGGTATACATGATTTAACTTCATCTGCATGCGAAACAAACGAGATTGCTTCAAATCCATGCGAAACAAATGATTTAACTTCATATCAATGCGTAGTACAATGCTGATCTTCGAATCCATGCGAAACAAATGGTTTAGCTTCAAATACTTGTGATATACATGAATTAGCTTCAACAGCAAGCTAAACAAACGGGTTGGCTTCAACTCCATGCGAAACACATGATTTAGCTTCAAATCAATGCAAAGTAGAAGGCTTATCTTCAAATCCATTCGAAACAAGTGGTTCAGCTTCAAATATTTGTGATGTGCATGATTTAGCTTCAAATGCATGCGAAACAAACGAGTTAGCTTATTATCCAAGCGAAACACATTATTTAGCTTCAAACCAATGCGAACTAGACGGCGTAGTTTCAAATCCATGCTAAACAAATGGTTTAGCTTCAAATACTTGTGATATAAATTATTTAGCCTTAACAGCATGCGAAACAAAGGAGTTCGCTTGAAATCCAAGCGAAACAAATTATTTAGCTTCAAATCAATGCGAACTAGACGGCGTAGTTTGAAATCCATGCGAAACAAATGGTTTAGCTTCAAATACTTGTAATATACATAATTTAGCTTCAACTGCATGCGAAACAAACGAGTTCGCTTCAAACCCAAGCAAAACACATGATTTAGCTTCAAATCAATGGGTAGTAGAAGGCTGATCTTCGAATCCATGCGAAACAAATGGTTTAGCTTCAAATACTTGTGACATACTTGACTTAGCTTCAACTCCATGCGAAACAAACGAGTTAGCTTCAAATCCATGCGAAACACATGATTTAGCTTCAAATCAATGCGAAGTAGAAGGGTTATCTTCGAATCCATGCGAAACACATGATTTAGCTTCAAATCGATGCGAACTAGAAGGGTTATCTTCGAATCCATGCGAAACAAATGGTTTAACGTCAAACACCTGTGATATACATGATTTAGCTTCAACTGCATGCGACACAAACGAGTTAGCCTCAAAACCATGCGCAACACATGAGTTAGCTTCAAATCAATGCGAAGTAGGAGGATTATCTTCGAATCCATGCGAAACAAATGGTTTAGCTTCAAATGCTTGTGATATACATAATTTAGCTTCAACTGCATGCGAAACAAACGAGTTAGCTTCAAATCCATACGGAACACATGATTTAGCTTCAACTTAATGCGAAGTAGAATGCCGAGTTTCAAATCCATGCGAATCAAATGTTTTAGCTTCAAATGCTTGTGACATACATGATTTAGCTTCAACTGCATGCGAAATAAACGAGTTAGCTTCAAATCCATGCGAAACACATGATTTAGATTCAAATCAAAGCGAATTAGATGGCTTCGCTTCAAATCCAAGCGAAACACATTATTTAACTTCAAATCAATGCGATGAAGAAGGCTTGGTTTCAAATCCATGCGAAACAAATGTTTTAGCTTCAAATATTTGCGATGTACAGGATTTAGCTTCAACTGCATGAGAGACAAACGAGAGAGCTTCAAATCCAGGGGAAGCACATGACTTAACTTCAAATCAATGCGAAGTAGAAGGGTTATCTTCGAATCCATGCGAAACAATTGGTTTAGCCTCACGCACTTGTGATATACATGATTTAGCTTCAACTGCATGCGAATCAAACGAGTTTGCTTCAAATCCATGCGAAACACATGATTTAGCATCAAATCAATGCAAAGTAGGCGGCTTGTCTTCAAATCCATGAGAAAAACAATTCGTTTAGCTTCAGATACTTGTGATATTCATGATTTAACTTCAACTGCATGTGAAACAAACGAGTTAGCTTAAAATCCAAGCGAAACACATTATTTAGCTTCCAACCAATGCGAAGTAGAAGGCTGAGCTTCAAATCCAAGCGACACACTTGATTTATCTTCAAATCAATGCGAACTAGAAGGCTTAGCTTCAAATCCATGCGAATCAAACGGTTTAGCTTCAAATACTTGTGATATACTTGATTTAGATTCAAGTGCGTGCGAAACAAACGAGTTAGCTTCAAATCCAAGCGAAACACATGATTTAGCTTCAAATCAATGCGAAGTAGAAGGATTATCTTCAAATCCATGCAAAACAAATGGTTTAGCTTCAAACACTTGTGATATACATGATTTAGCTTCAACTGCATGCGAAACAAACGAGTTAGCTTCAAATCCATGCGATACACATGATTTAGCATCAAATCAATGCGAAGTAGAAGGGTTATCTTCGAATCCATGCGAAACAAGTGGTTTAGCTTCAAAGACCTGTGATATACATGATCTAGCTTCAACTGCATGCGAAAAAAACGAGTTAGCTTCAAATCCAAGCGAAACGCGTGATTTAGCCTCAAATCAATTGCGTAGTAGAAGGCTTAGCTTCAAATCCATGCGAAACAAATACTTTACATTCAAATATTTGTGGTATACATGATTTAACTTCATCTGCATGCGAAACAAACGAGATTGCTTCAAATCCATGCGAAACAAATGATTTAACTTCATATCAATGCGTAGTACAATGCTGATCTTCGAATCCATGCGAAACAAATGGTTTAGCTTCAAATACTTGTGATATACATGAATTAGCTTCAACAGCAAGCTAAACAAACGGGTTGGCTTCAACTCCATGCGAAACACATGATTTAGCTTCAAATCAATGCAAAGTAGAAGGCTTATCTTCAAATCCATTCGAAACAAGTGGTTCAGCTTCAAATATTTGTGATGTGCATGATTTAGCTTCAAATGCATGCGAAACAAACGAGTTAGCTTATTATCCAAGCGAAACACATTATTTAGCTTCAAACCAATGCGAACTAGACGGCGTAGTTTCAAATCCATGCTAAACAAATGGTTTAGCTTCAAATACTTGTGATATAAATTATTTAGCCTTAACAGCATGCGAAACAAAGGAGTTCGCTTGAAATCCAAGCGAAACAAATTATTTAGCTTCAAATCAATGCGAACTAGACGGCGTAGTTTGAAATCCATGCGAAACAAATGGTTTAGCTTCAAATACTTGTAATATACATAATTTAGCTTCAACTGCATGCGAAACAAACGAGTTCGCTTCAAACCCAAGCAAAACACATGATTTAGCTTCAAATCAATGGGTAGTAGAAGGCTGATCTTCGAATCCATGCGAAACAAATGGTTTAGCTTCAAATACTTGTGACATACTTGACTTAGCTTCAACTCCATGCGAAACAAACGAGTTAGCTTCAAATCCATGCGAAACACATGATTTAGCTTCAAATCAATGCGAAGTAGAAGGGTTATCTTCGAATCCATGCGAAACACATGATTTAGCTTCAAATCGATGCGAACTAGAAGGGTTATCTTCGAATCCATGCGAAACAAATGGTTTAACGTCAAACACCTGTGATATACATGATTTAGCTTCAACTGCATGCGACACAAACGAGTTAGCCTCAAAACCATGCGCAACACATGAGTTAGCTTCAAATCAATGCGAAGTAGGAGGATTATCTTCGAATCCATGCGAAACAAATGGTTTAGCTTCAAATGCTTGTGATATACATAATTTAGCTTCAACTGCATGCGAAACAAACGAGTTAGCTTCAAATCCATACGGAACACATGATTTAGCTTCAACTTAATGCGAAGTAGAATGCCGAGTTTCAAATCCATGCGAATCAAATGTTTTAGCTTCAAATGCTTGTGACATACATGATTTAGCTTCAACTGCATGCGAAATAAACGAGTTAGCTTCAAATCCATGCGAAACACATGATTTAGATTCAAATCAAAGCGAATTAGATGGCTTCGCTTCAAATCCAAGCGAAACACATTATTTAACTTCAAATCAATGCGATGAAGAAGGCTTGGTTTCAAATCCATGCGAAACAAATGTTTTAGCTTCAAATATTTGCGATGTACAGGATTTAGCTTCAACTGCATGAGAGACAAACGAGAGAGCTTCAAATCCAGGGGAAGCACATGACTTAACTTCAAATCAATGCGAAGTAGAAGGGTTATCTTCGAATCCATGCGAAACAATTGGTTTAGCCTCACGCACTTGTGATATACATGATTTAGCTTCAACTGCATGCGAATCAAACGAGTTAGCTTTAAATCCATGCGAAACACATGATTTAGCTACAAATCAATGCGAGGTAGAAGGCTTAGCTTCAAATCCATGCGAATCAAACGGTTTAGCTTCAAATACTTGTGATATACTTGATTTAGCTTCAACAGCATGCGAAACGAACGAGTTAGCTACAAAAACCATGCGAAAAACATAATTTAGCTCCAAATCGATGCGAAGTAGAAGGCTTAACTACGAATCCATGCGAAACAAATGGTTTAGCTGCAAATACTTGTGATATACATGATTCAGCATCAACTGCATGCGAAACAAACAAGTTAGCTTCAAATCCATGCGAAACACATGATTTAGATTCAAATCAATGCGAAGTGGAAGACTGATCTTTGAATCAATGCGAAACAAATGGTTTAGCTTCAAATACTCGTGATATACATAATTTAGCTTCAACTGCATGCGAAACAAACGAGTTAGCCTCAAAACCATGCGAAACACATGATTTAGCATCAAATCAATGCGAAGTAGAGGGGTTATTTTCGAATCCATGCGAAACAAATGGTTTAGCTTCAAAGACCTGTGATATACATGATTTAGCTTCAACTGCATGCGAAACAAACGAGTTAGCTTCAAATCCATGCGAAACACATGATTTAGCTTCAAATCAATGCGATGTAGAAGTATTATCTTCGAATCCATGCAAAACAAATGGTTTAGCTTCAAATGCTTGTGATATACATAATTTAGCTTCAACTGCATGCGAAACAAACGAGTTAGCTTCAAATCCATACGGAACACATGATTTAGCTTCAAATTAATGCGAAGTAGAATGCCGAGTTTCAAATCCATGCGAATCAAATGTTTTAGCTTCAAATGCTTGTGACATACATGATTTAGCTTCAACTGCATGCGAAATAAACGAGTTAGCTTCAAATCCATGCGAAACACATGATATAGATTCAAATCAAAGCGAATTAGATGGCTTCGCTGCAAATCCAAGCGAACACATTATTTAACTTCAAATCAATGCGAAGAAGAAGGCTTGGTTTCAAATCCATGCGAAACAAATGTTTTAGCTTCAAATATTTGTGATGTACAGGATTTAGCTTCAACTGCATGAGAGACAAACGAGAGAGCTTCAAATCCAGGGGAAGCACATGACTTAACTTCAAATCAATGCGAAGTAGAAGGGTTATCTTCGAATCCATGCGATACAATTGGTTTAGCTTCACACACTTGTGATATACATGATTTAGCTTCAACTGCATGCGAAACAAACGAGTTAGCTTCAAAAATCATGCGAAAAACGTGATTTAGCTCCAAATCGATGCGAAGTAGAAGGCTTAACTACGAATCCATGCGAAACAAATGGTTTAGATTCAAATACTTGTGATATACATGATTTAGTTTCAACTGCATGCGAAACAAACGAGTTAGCTTTAGATCCAAGCGAAACACATGATTTAGAATCAAATCAATGCGAAGTAGAAGCCTTAGCTTCAAATCCGTGCGAATCAAAAGTTGTAGCTTCAAATACTTGTGATATTCATGATTTAGCTTCAAATCAATGCGAAGTTGAAGGCTGATCTTCGAATCCACACGAAATAGATTATTTAGTTTCAAATACTTGTGATATACATGATTTAGCTTCAACAGCATGCGAAACAAACGTGTTAGCTTCAAATCCAAGCGAAAAACATAATTTAGCATCACGTCAACGCGAAGTTGAAGGCTTAGCTTCAAATCCATGCGAAACAAATGGTTTAGCTTCAAACACTTGTTTCATACATGATTTAGCTTCAACTGCATGCGAAACAGATGGTTCAGCTTCAAATACTTGTGATGAACATGATTTAGCTTCGACTGCATGCGAAACAAATCGTTTAGCTTCAAATACTTGTCACACATATGATTTAGCTTCAAATACAGTCGAAACAAACGAGTTAGCTTCAAATCCATGCGAAACACATGATTTAGATTCAAATCAATGCGAAATAGAAGACTTAGCTTTAAATACGTGAGAAACATATGGTTAGCTTCAAATCAATTGGAAGTAGAAGGCTTAGTTTCAAATCCATGCGAAACACATGGTTTAGCTTAATATTCATGCGAAATAAATGGTTTAGCTTCAAAACTTTTGATATACATGAATTAGATTCAACTGCATGCGAAACAAACGCGTTTGCTTCAAATCCATGCGAACCACATGATTTAGCTTCAAATCAATGCGAAGTAGAAGGCTTATCATCAAATCCATGCGAATCAAACGGGTTAGCTTCAAACACTTGTGATATACATGATTTAGCTTCAACTGCATGCAAAACAAACGAGTAAGCTTCAAATCCATGCGAAACACATGATTTAGCTTCAAATCATTGTGAAGTAGAAGGCTTAGCTTCAAATGTATGTGAAACAAATGGTTCAGCTTCAAATACTTGTGATATGCTTGATTTTGCTTCAACTGTATGCATAACGAACGAGTTAGCTTCAAATCCAAGCGAAACACATGATTTAGATTCAAATCAATGCGAAGTAGAAGGCTTAGCTCAAATCCAGCGAAACGAATGGTTTAGCTTCAAACACTTGTGATATACATGATATAGCTTCAAATGCAGGCGAAACAAACGAGTCAGCTTCAAATCCATGCGAAACACATGATTTAGCTTCAATTGAATTGTGAAGTAGATGGCTGATCATCGAATCCATGCGAAACAAATGGGTTAGCTTCAAATACTTGTGACATACTTGATTTAGCTTCAACAGCAAGCGAAACAAACGAGTTAGCTACAAATCCATGCGAAACACATGACTTAGCATCAAATCAATGCGAAATAAAAGGCTTAGCTTCGAATGCATGCGAAACAAATGGTTTAGCTTAAATCACTTGTGATATACATGATTTACATTCAACAACAAGAGAAACAAACGAGTTAGCTTCAAATCCATGCGAAACACATGATTTAACTTCCAATCAATGTGAAGTAGAAGGCTTAGCTTCAAATGTATGTGAAACAAATGGTTCAGCTTCAAATAATTGTGATATACATGATATAGCTTCAAATGCAGGCGAAACAAACGAGTCAGCATCAAATCCATGCGAAACACATGATTTAGCTTCAAATGAATGTGAAGTAGAAGGCTGATCATCGAATCCATGCGAAACAAATGGGTTAGCTTCAAATACTTGTGACATACTTGATTTAGCTTCAACAGCAAGCGAAACAAACGAGTTAGCTACAAATCCATGCGAAACACATGACTTAGCATCTAATCAATGCGAAGTAGAAGGCTAACCTTCGAATCCATGCCAAACAAATGGTTTAGCTTCAAACACTTGTGATATACATGTTTTACATTCAACAGCAAGAGAAACAAACGAGTTAGCTTCAAATCTAAGCGAAACACATGATTTAGCCTCAAATCAATGCGAAGTAGAAGGCTTAGATTCAAATCCAGCGAAACGAATGATTTAGCTTCAAATACTTGCGATTATCACTGATATAGCTTCAAATGCAGGTGAAACAAACGAGTTAGCTTTAAATCCATGCAAAGGCATGATTTACCTTCAAATCAATGCGAAGTAGAAGGCTTAGTTTGAAATCCATGCGAATAAAGTTCTTTAGCTTCAAATACTTATGATATACATGATTTAGTTTCAACTGCATGCGAAACAAACGACTTAGCTTCAAATCCATGCGAAACACATGACTTTGCATCAAATAAATGCGACGTAGAAGGCTTACCTTCGAATCCATGCGAAACAGATGGTTTACTTCAAACACTTGCGATATACATGATTTACATTCAACAGCAAGAGAAACAAACGAGTTAGCTTCAAATCCATGCGAAACACATGATTTAGCATCGAATCAATGCGAAGTAGAAGGCTTACCTTCGAACCCACACGAAACAGATGGTTTAGCTTCAATTATATGTGATATGCATGATTTAGCTTCAAATACAAGCGACGCAAACGAGTTAGCTTCAAATCCATTCAAAACACATGATTTTGCTTCAAATTCATTCGAAAGACATGGTTTAGCGTACTATTCATAGGAATCAAATGGTTCAGATTCAAATACTTGTGATATACATCATATAGCTTCAAATGCAGGCGAAACAAACGAGTCAGCTTCAAATCCATGCGAAACACATGATTTAGCTTCAATTCAATGCGAAGTAGAAGGCTTACCTTCGAATCCATCCGAAACGAATTGTTTAGCTTCAAAAACTTGCGAATGTAAGTGATATAGCTTCAAATGCAGGCGACACAAACGAGTTATCTTCAAATCCATGCGAAACACATGATTTAGTATCAAATCAATGCGAAGCAAAAGGCTTAGCGCCAAATCCTTGCGAAACGAATGGTTTAGCTTCAAATACTTGCGAATATAAGTGATATAGCTTCAAATGCAGGCGACACTAACGAGTTAGCTTCAAATCCATGCGAAACACATGATTTAAATTCCAATCAATATGAAGTAGAAGGCTTAGCTTCAAATCTATGTGAAACAAATGGTTCAGCTTCAAATACTTGTGATATACATGATTTAGATTCAACTTCATGCAAAACCAGCGAGTTAGCTTCAAATCCAAGCGAAACACATGATTTAGAATCAAATCAATGCGAAGTAGAAGGCTTACCTTCGAATCCACACGAAACAGATGGTTTAGCTTCAAATACTTGTGATGTACATGATTTAGCATCAACTGCATGCGAAACAAACGTGTTAGCTTCAAATCCATGCCAAATACATGATTTAGCTACAATTCAATACGAAGTAGAAGGCTTATCATCGAATCCAGGCGAAACAAATGGTTCAGCTTCAAATACTTGTGATATGCGTGATTTAGCTTCAACTTCATGCGAAATCAACGAATTAGCTTCAAATGCTTTCGAAACACATGACTTAGCTTCAAATTCATTCGAAACACTTGGTTTAGCTTAATATTCACGCCAAACAAAAGGTTCAGCTTCAGATACTTATGATATACATGATTTAGCTTCAACTGCATGCGAAACAAACGAGCCAGCTTCAAATCCATGCGAAACACATGATTTAGCTTCAAATGAATGCGAAGTAGAAGGCTTATCATCGAATCCATGCGAAACGAATGGTTTAGCTTCAAATACTTGTGATATACATGATTTAGATTCAACTTCATGCAAAACCAACGCGTTAGCTTCAAATCCAAGCGAAACAAATGATTTAGAATCAAATCGATGCGAAGTAGACGGCTTACCTTCGAACCCACACGAAACAGATGGTTTAGCTTCAATTATATGTGATATGCATGATTTAGCTTCAAATACAAGCGACGCAAACGAGTTAGCTTCAAATCCATTCAAAACACATGATTTTGCTTCAAATTCATTCGAAAGACATGGTTTAGCGTACTATTCATAGGAATCAAATGGTTCAGATTCAAATACTTGTGATATACATGATATAGCTTCAAATGCAGGCGAAACAAACGAGTCAGCTTCAAATCCAAGCGAAATACATGATTTAGCTTCAAATTCGTTCGAAAGACATGGTTTAGCGTACTATTCATGGGAATCAAATGGTTCAGATTCAAATACTTGTGATATACATGATATAGCTTCGAATGCAGGCGCAACAACCGAGTTAGCTTCCTATCCATGCGAAACACATGATTTAGCTTCAAATCAATGCGAAGTAGAAGGCTGAACTTCAAATCCAAGCGACACACAAGATTTATCTTCAAATCAGTGCGAAGTAGAAGGCTTAGCTTCAAATCGATGCGAATCAAACGGTTTAGCTTCAAACACTTGTGATATACATGATTTAGCTTCAACTGCATGCGAAACAAACGAGATAGCTTTAAATCCATGCGAAACACATGATTTAACTCCAAATCAATGCGAAGTAGAAGGCATAGCTTCAAATCCATAGGAATCAAATGGTTTAGCTTCCAATACTTGTGATATACTTGATTTAGCTTCAACAGCATGCGAAACAAACGAGTTAGCTTCAAAAACCATGCGAATAACATGATTTAGCTCCAAATCGATGCGAAGTAGAAGGCTTAACTACGAATCCATGCGAATCAAACGGCTTAGCTTCAAACCCTTGTGATATACATGATTTAGCTTCAACTGCATGCGAAACAGATGGTTCAGCTTCAAATACTTGTGATGAACATGATTTAGCTTCAACTGCATGCGAAACAAATCGTTTAGCTTCAAATACTTGTCACATATATGATTTAGCTTCAAATGCAGCCGAAACAAACGAGTTAGCTTCAAATCCATGGCGAAACACATGACTTAGATTCAAATCAATGCGAAGTAGAAGACTTAGCTTCAAATACATGAGAAACATATGGTTAGCTTCAAATCAATTGGAAGTAGAAGGCTTAGTTTCAAATACAAGCGAAAGACATGATTCTGCGTCAAATCAATGCGAAATAGAAGGCTTAGCTTCAAATCCATGCGAAACAAAAAGTTAAGATTCTAATACTTGTGACATACATGATTTAGTTTCAAATGCATGCGAAACTAACGAGTTAGTTTCAAATACAAGCGAAACACACGATTCAGCTTCAAACACTTGTGATATACATGATTTAGATTCAACTGCATGCGAAACAAACCAGTTAGATTAAAATCCATACGAAACACATGATTTCGATTCAAATTCATGCGACACATGGTTTAGCTTAATATTCATGCGGAACAAATGGTTCAGCTACAAATACTTGTGATATACCTGATTTAACTTCAACTGCATGAGAAACAAACGAGTTGGCTTCAAATCCATGCGAAACACATGATTTAGATTCAAATCAATGCGAAGTAGAAGGCTTAGCTTCAAGTTAATAAGAAACAAATCAATAATCTTCAGATAATTGGGATATAAGTGGTATAGCTTCAAATGCAGGCGAAGCAAATGAGTTTGCTGCTTCCAATCCATGCGAACCACATGATTTAGCTTCAAATCAATGCGAAGTAGGAGGATTAATCTTCGAATCCATGCGAAACAAATGGTTTAGCTTCAAACACTTATGATATACATGATTTAGCTTCAACTGCATGCAAAACAAACGAGTAAGCTTCAAATCCATGCGAAACACATGATTTAGCTTCAAATTAATGCGAAGTAGAATGCCGAGTTTCAAATCCATGCGAATCAAACTGTTTTAGCTTCAAATGCTTGTGACATACATGATTTAGCTTCAACTGCATGCGAAATAAACGAGTTAGCTTCAAATCCATGCGAAACACATGATTTAGATTCAAATCAAAGCGAATAAGATGCTTCGCTTCAAATCCAAGCGAAACACATTATTTAACTTCAAATCAATGCGAAGAAGAAGGCTTGGTTTCAAATCCATGCGAAACAAATGTTTTAGCTTCAAATATTTGTGATGTACAGGATTTAGCTTCAACTGCATGAGAGACAAACGAGAGAGCTTCAAATCCAGGGGAAGCACATGACTTAACTTCAAATCAATGCGAAGTAGAAGGTTATCTTCGAATCCATGCGAAACAATTGGTTTAGCCTCACACACTTGTGATATACATGATTTAGCTTCAACTGCATGCGAAACAAACGAGTTAGCCTCAAAAACCAAGCGAAACACATGATTTAGCATCAAATCAATGCGAAGTAGAGGGGTTATTTTCGAATCCATGCGAAACAAATGGTTTAGCTTCAAAGACCTGTGATATACATGATTTAGCTTCAACTGCATGCGAAACAAACGAGTTAGCTTCAAATCCATGCGAAACACATGATTTAGCTTCAAATCAATGCGATGTAGAAGTATTATCTTCGAATCCATGCGAAACAAATGGTTTAGCTTCAAATGCTTGTGATATACATAATTTAGCTTCAACTGCATGCGAAACAAACGAGTTAGCTTCAAATCCATACGGAACACATGATTTAGCTTCAAATTAATGCGAAGTAGAATGCCGAGTTTCAAATCCATGCGAATCAAATGTTTTAGCTTCAAATGCTTGTGACATACATGATTTAGCTTCAACTGCATGCGACACAAACGAGTTAGCCTCAAAACCATGGCGAAACACATGAGTTAGCTTCAAATCAATGCGAAGTAGGAGGATTATCTTCGAATCCATGCGAAACAAATGGTTTAGCTCCAAATACTTGTAGTATACATAATTTAGCTTCAACTGCATGCGAAACAAACGAGTTCGCTTCAAATCCAAGCGAAACACATGATTTAGCTTCAAATCAATGCGAAGTAGAAGTCTGATCTTCGAATCCATGCGAGACAATCGGTTCAGATTAAAATACTTGTGATATACATGATTTAGCTTCAACAGCATGCGAAACAAACAAGTTAGCTTCAAATCCAGTGAAAAATATGATTTAACGTCAAATCGACGTGAAGTAGAAAGGCTTAGCTTCAAATCAAGCGAAACAAATTATTTAGCTTCAAATCAATGCGAAGTAGAAGGCGTTGTTTCAAATCCATGCGAAACAAATGGTTTAGCTCCAAATACTTGTGATATACATGATTTAGCTTCAACTGCATGCAAAACAAACGAGTAAGCTTCAAATCCATGCGAAACACATGATTTAGCTTCAAATCAATGCGAAGTAGAAGGCTTATCATCAAATCCATGCGAATCAAACGGGTTAGCTTCAAACACTTATGATATACATGATTTAGCTTCAACTGCATGCAAAACAAACGAGTTAGCCTCAAAACCAAGCGAAACACATGATTTAGCATCAAATCAATGCGAAGTAGAGGGGTTATTTTCGAATCCATGCGAAACAAATGGTTTAGCTTCAAAGACCTGTGATATACATGATTTAGCTTCAACTGCATGCGAAACCAAACGAGTTAGCTTCAAATCCAAGCGAAACACATGATTTAGCTTCAAATCAATGCGAAGTAGAAGTCTGATCTTCGAATCCATGCGAGACAATCGGTTCAGATTAAAATACTTGTGATATACATGATTTAGCT